>NW_010415616.1:22027-64158 GCF_000710305.1 Buceros rhinoceros silvestris
CCTGCTGCCTCTGGTTTAAGCCAGAATTCATGTGTAAGTGACCTGGAGAAAGGAGGGAGAGGGAGTCACTGTCTTGACAGAATGGTACCTAATGCTTTGGTACATAAGGTTTTCTGCACCCTGTGAATACCAAAAATAATTACTTAATTCAGATAAATTTCAAGGCATTTTATAATACCTTGTACATAAGCAACAGCCTCAGGGAACAAGAATTTGTATTTAAAATTTAATAGTGTACAAAAAAAAAAAATTTAGGTTATTTTGTTCCTTCTAGATTTTGGTGTTAAATCCACTGCTTACTGTAAAATGCAATGTCAATAGAAAAACATGCCTATCAATCATAGTAAATATTTCCTCTTCCAGCAGGAAGCATCACAATAAATATTTTTTTCTTACAGGGACAAGTGTAAAGCCTGAACCAACAGAATCTCCCACACCCAGTAAGTGTTATTGCTATTTCTATTTGTCTGTGTGTGTATGTTGAAAAGCACTTTTAAAATGAGAAGGTCTTGTATCGCAGGAACAATACAGTCATTTTACCGTTTATCTTGCAGAATACAAGACTACTGAGGATGGATGGATTATGCATGAAGACAAAGAGTATTATTTCAGCACAGAGAGTGTTCCTATGGAAAAAGGTCGTGAATTCTGCAAAAGGAACCTCGGAGACCTTGCCATCATTGAGAATGAAAGTGAAAGGAAGTTCCTCTGGCGATATGTAAGAAAAATCATTAACGCTATGGAATAAATCATCCAAAACAAGAGAACATGGGCACAAATCCTTTCCACATTGGTGTTCTCCCTGCAAGTTTTATGATAGTGAAATTGCAGTAGCATTAAGCCAGGTTAATATAGAAAACCAACTCGAGTCTTTATTTAGATTGTTTCATAGCTGACGCAAGTTTGATTTGGTATTTTGTATAGCAATAAGCACAGTAAGCATTAAACAAATTGTTATCTGCTTTTCCTATTAATTTTAGCACTTACACCACATTGTATCTACCTGCAACTGGTAATGTGCTAAAGTAAACCTTAATGCTTACTTTTAATTGATAAGTGGCTTCATTTTAGCAGGAAGCACAGTACAGGTGAGCTAGGATTCTGTAAGGCAGGTGAGTTATTGGAAAGTGAAGTTTAACAACACATAAAGTCAGGATATCTAAGTAGTGGATCAAACCAGATATTGGCTTGCATACAACACTCAGAACGTTGGTTTTTGATCTTGTCACTCTATCTGGGAAATAGTCCACCTGGCAACCTCTTTTTTTGTCCTCAGGTTTGCTCCTTTGCCTCCTTCTTGTGGTGGGAATATAATTATGTGGAACAGCTTGAGGCATGGATTATATCATGAGAAAAAGCTTTTAAATGACATTTCCTAGATGGCTGGTTGCTAGTGGCTGGTTGCCTGTTTATAATGTCTTAAGGCCAACATCTTTTAATCAAGAATGTGCTTAAAACTCAGATTTGAACTAGAATGAACTTTTCCTGAGCTGGCTGAAGAGTGGCAGTTAGATGACACAAGAGCCTATATCAATTTGTATCCAAATTGTAGGAAGGCTTGTCCCTTGCAAGAAACTTGTCAGATGATATCCACTGCAGAGACTATGCAAGAGGTGCTGATTTCAGTGACTTTCCGGTTATACTGTGAGAAGTGTTGACCATGCCTTTTGGCCAATGGTGACATTTGCCTGTGGACTGTCAGCTGTGAGATGCTTTAACTGCAATGGTGTAGCTAGAGGAAATAGCAGTTCATATCCTGTGAGTCAGACATATATTACTCATTATTAATAGAACAGAATTCTATGGTAAGAAGAGGACATTTATACAATTGCCATCTTTACATTCTAGATACTGAAAAATGGCAGAGACGATTCATATTTCATTGGTTTACAACTGAGTGTTGACCAACGGACAAGGTAGGACAACTGGAACCAACGTGCTTGCATTGTACTTTAAAATACAGACATCTACTGAGCAGGGCAAAATAATGACGTGCTTGAATAAAATTGTGACCTGTCAAAGAGAATGAGAATGTTTTTCCTCTGAATTCTGTGGGATTTTCATGCTTAGTGGTTTTTTTTATTATTATTTGAAGGCTGTAAAAATGTATTCTGTAGTAAATATACCACAATGTGCCATGATAAGTAATCCACCTTTCTTTTGGTTTTTTTTTTTTTAAATCCCATTTCTGTGGTTAGGCTTTCTCACCCTATTACTGCTAAAGTTATTCTGTATTTTTTTAGAGCAGGAAAAAACCCCTTGATTTTAATTTTTCTCTCAGCTGTTGTCTGCCTTGTCCATACTCCAATAAAATGGAGCTAATATAAGGAACTTTTAAAAAGAATTTCCTGTTGATACTGCTGAGATTTTTTCTTCGTAGAAGACCAGCTCCTTTTAAAGCAAATGGAATTTCTCCTTGGCACTACTGGAAGCAACAGTAGATCGTTTAAGCATAGGACTTACTCTTTAACAATATAAAGAATTAACTTTGTTTTTATAAGTTTACATCAGATCTCTTAGATTTGTGAAGCTCTGCTTTACCGTGTATTTTAATATTTTGTAGTCTGTGGGACCAAACAGGTTAATTCAATAGGGCATGGATTTTCAAGACATACCTAGTTTTGAGTCTTAATTTAAATTGTATTCTCAAGTGGTTTAATTCCGTATTAATTTAGCTCCAGACTATTCAGGAGAAATACTGCGCATTTACTGAATAGAATTCACCCAAAGCTAGTAGAAAAATCACACTGAAGATTATGTATTTTGGATTTTTTTTCAGGAATTCTAATTTCCTTTATTCTGTGATTTATATAGAAAATTCAAATAGATGCCCCAGCTCAAATATGTAAGGTTTTTTGGTAGGTAAAAACATTCTTTTTCCTCATCCTTAACAGTTGGGAACATATTGTAATAAAGGGAGAAAGGCAACCTATTTTCTTTTTGTAGAGCAAAGATAGCTATTGCCATTATAAAACTACAGGTGCACTGTGAGGATAAGCAGGTTTTCTGCAGGCATTTCTGAATGTCAGTATGCAGCACCATATTGACTTTTACACGTGATGTCAACTTAGGCTTGTATTCAGCCTGGGTCTTGAAGTGCCTGGATAGATGCCCAGTAGTTCTTGGTTCTCCTTATAGTCCTCAATGCCAATGAGGACCCTCCAGAGGATAATTAAGATGTTAGGTGAGTCAGATCCCCTTCTGAAAATGAGGCATCCCTGCCATTCTGTTGTTTTTGTAGTGACCTTGAGATGGGTATGTTTTTGAGTGAAGTACCTTGTGTGTGTACCGAAGGGTGAATCTGGACACCTCTGTCACTTGCAGTCCAATAGGAATATGCGTTCTGGTCCATGTTTGGTTGCCTGGTTATGATTTTATTCTTTACAGTTTAATTTGCATGGATGTACAACTTTTTTGATGTTTATATTTTACCTTATGGTAAGTCACATTGTCAAAGGAATATCCTTGTAGGTGGTTTGTCATGTGCTTTTCGTCTGCATGGGGGAAAGATCAAGCATTTTACTGGAGTTACGAATAAGATCTCTTATCTCTGTAATAGGCACAGGGAATGTGTGACCTGGGGGAAATGGTGAGCATCTGGGTTCTCTCATGCTGAAATGACACCTTGCTTTCATGTTGGCTTCAATCAAATATTGGCCTGTGGGTTGCAAAAGCAGCAGCATATTGCTTTAATGCAGAGTAAACAAAACTTCAACACATACACTACATCTTTGTGCAGAGATTAAGTTTAGTGCAATTAGCAAAGAGGCAAATTAATCTAAAAATCTTGTACACCTTAAACTCTGACTGGCTGAATTAAACATATTGCAAAAATACTTTTTGTGACATAGAAGCAATTCTATCTGTATGTTAAAGAAGTGTTTTGTTGGATTGTTTTTCTTAAGCTGGATGGATGGCACTCCAGTGAATTATTTGGCATGGGCACCACATGAACCTAACTTTGCAAATAATGATGAAAACTGTGTAGTTATGTATAAGAATTTAGGTGAGTTTTATATTTTTGTTCCTGAATTTCATTATTTGTGTGTTTGTGTCCCAACTTATTTTTTCTTCTGAGAGGCATCTCGTCCCTAAATTTTTTTTTCTTTTGACAATTGTTATAGAAGTAGACCATGTTATTATATTCAGGACCCGAATACCTGGTTCTACACTGCTTTTAACATTTTGTAATTACAGTGACAGATTTATCTAGATGCTGATATGGAATGATAATAAACTGAGAGTCTCTGAGGATTTGATCTTATCTTGCAACCAAAAGCACTTTGTGTAAGAATGAGTGAAATTGATTTCCATTTAACCACCTCTGGATGTGGTGTCATACAGTTCTCCACTTATCTTACATTCAGGATTTTGGAATGATATAAACTGTGGTTATCCAAATCCCTACATATGTGAAAGGCACAACAGTTCCACTAATTCAACAGTTCCTCCAACAACATTTTCAGCTCCAAGAGGATGTCATCCAACTTGGCTTTCCTTTCATAATAAGGTACCATAAAAAATACAGTGCATGTTGGATGTTTGTCAAAGCATTAAATAGGGAACTATTTAACATGGGAATTATTTAATAACATTGTTTCTTATTAAAGGAAAATATTATTATTTTTTACAGAGAGATGGTTGACACCTGCATGCTTTTGTGTTTGCCCATCCACCGTTTTGCAGGAGAGGTGATTTTTTGATGCTTCCAATGAAGTGGCAGATTAGCATGTTCAGTTGCAGTTGACGAAAGTGATTCTCTAGTCATCTCTTCGTAACTTTTGATATGCATTTCCTAAAGAGTTTAGACAGAGTTCCTGAAGTAGTGATGCTTCGATCTTGATGTTTTTTAACCAAACCATAATGCTTTTTCAGTACTGAATACGTTTTGTCTTCCTTAACCTTATTAACATGATATGCTTTGTAGAGTCAAATAAATAAATTGACAGACTAATATCGGTCATGTGTAACTTATCACTGTTAGCTGACTGTCTATAAAAAGTCAGGTTTTGTTTATTTTCTAGGGATTTCAGATCAAATCTAGTATGTATCTTGTTGAGCAAAACAATTTTTTGAGACCATCAATTTTATGCGGAACAAGCACCAGCCCAAAAAGCTCATTTTAACCTGGATGTAGTTTTTTTCAGATAAATGCATTATTTTACTGCTTTTGTCCATCCTGCTTTGCTTAACACAGTGGTTTTCAATCCGCAAGGGATATTGGAGTAAAGATAATATATAGAATTTGTTCATGTTTTAGTGTTACAAAATATTTGGATCTACAGAAGATGAACGTGTCACTTGGCATACTGCACGAACAGCTTGCATGAATTTAGGAGGAAACCTGGCCACTATCCCTAATGAACAAGTGCAAGGTACTGTGTATAGTTGTGTAGCAACTGGATGAGATGACATTTTATCTCTATAGGATGGCTGTTGTATTTGTGTGAATATGGACAGGATTTGAATAATGACTGCTCATCTTATTTTTGTTCCAAAGCAAAATTTTTTGAAATTTACAATGGAGTCTTCACGTGAATCCGCCAAATTTCAGCGTCAGCTTGTATATATACACACACATATATATTATCCTGGCAGCCAAAGTCATGCTTATTCTGTTTACACATGATGCTGGCTGGACCCAGCAAATTGCATTCCAAATGGTGTAGTTTCGCTAGGTGGCATTAACTCACTGCATGGCTTTCCTATTAACTCAAACAGAACACCTTCAGGATCAGATCTTGCTGTCTCTGGGCAGATTGGGGCAGAGGTTTGTGCACCTGCTCACAACTCACCACAAAGATGTACCGTTCTTTTCACTGGAGGATCTTCTTGTAATGAACCTAAGAGCTGCATCCATGGCTGAGGGAGATGAACAGAGGGAAATTACCTCAAGCTTGAATAAACATGGTACACACTCAGATTTTGACTGGGGAAGATTTTTATTAGATTTAGATTTTTTGATAGATATTAAAAACACCCTATTTTTAGAAATATTGTTTTATACTACAGCAATGAGAAACAGATGGTGCACAACACATACTCTTTGTGAACTTAAAAGAGGATGCAGAAAAATTTAAAAATTAACCTTTGTAGAACAAGTTTGTGTTGCAGTCTAAGCAATTAAATAGTTTAAATTTAGACTGCTGATATGTCCTTAGTACCACTTACATTTTCCTCATGTGAAGAGATGAATCAAACTTTTACTTTTTGAACATAGTTAAATTCTTATCCAACATGATTGCTGCAGTACAGATTTCAAGTGGTTGGTTCATGGATAGGTCTTGGATTCTAGGTAAAAGAGAAATGAGCAATAAAGCTATTAGCACACACCCATTGTTGTTGCTGGCAATGTATACATAAAGGGTTGAGTTCCTGTTACAGTTTCTGGCAGGACAGCAATGCTAACGTTTGGCAAATGAACCTGTGGGTTTAATTCCTGGAAGTGTAAGTTGCGTTCATTTTAAAAGACTAAAGAAATGTGAAGGGCTGATAGAGTAGACAGAAATTCATTTATTGTTTACTGAGAAAAGTAAGCTCATAACAGTGACTGTAGCAGTTGGCAAAAGCCATGATATCTCCCTTTTATCACAGTATTTGATGTGTTGTGGATTAGTGGGTGATGAATGCCAACTGACCTAGCTTGGTCTCTTTGAGTCCTAAGACACACAAGCACCTTCCTGGGCTGTGCAAAGCTGTGGTAATTCATTTGCTTGTGATGAATAGTCCTGTTGAGGCTCATTTTGAGCATGTTACTTGTGCATTTTGCTCCCTGCTAAGGCAGTGCAGGCTATTGTCTGGGTGTTCCGGGGAGAAACTGGAACTACTGCAGTACTACTGCAGTACTACTGGAACTACTACAAGTACTACTTGTGCAGACACACAAGTGGTGGGTGCTCAATGGTGCTGTCTGTCTGATGCCACTGGGATGTAACCACTCTGGTGAAATTGTCAAAAATGTACGTGATCTACATAACTGTATATTTCTAAGTCATCTATGGGACTAGGATTCAAAAATGTCTTGGTACTTTATAAAAAGCATTTCCTTCACACTTTGGGGATTCATCCCAGCACCAGGTTAGATACTTAACTGAAGTATTTTGCCCAAAGCCACAGTTACATACTTGATTCACTGTTCTTTAAGCTCGAGTGTCACCTCCTTTTCATCTTACCTGCTTGTGTTGGGAACAATGAAGTGCACTGTATTAACAAAAAATATTTAATAGCCGCTATCTCAGTAAGGCCAATCATTTCAATTGCCCTTTATTAAAAGTATTTATCTTTTTCTTTGCCTTTTTTTACTCTAGCTTTCCTCACTTTCCATATGAAAGATTTGGTTACTGATACATGGATTGGATTAAATGACATAAATCATGAACGGATGTTCCTCTGGACAGATGGAACGGGAGTTTACTTTACAAACTGGGCCAAAGGCTTCCCATCAGGACGTATGGATTTATACTCACATGATGGCCAGGTAAATCACAAATTGTTAATGGATATTTGATTTTAGATTGCATTTACACATTTGTTGGGATTTGAGATATGTTACTGCTTGACTTATTACTTTCACATTTTTATACATATCAAATAAAAATTCAGATGGAGTGGATGGTTTGGAGTCCTTGGGCAGCTGCTGTGTTAGTGGGTGACAGCGTCTGTGGAGTGCTCATACAAAGACCGGTTCTCTGTGTCTGTGAAGGCTACACTGCTTCTGTGTCCACTCCACATTCTCTCATAGGCTGTGGTAAAGAGGGCAGTGGGATTCCCACCTCATGGTATTTGCCCAAAAAAAGCATACTGAATGAGCTCATCCTCGTAGTCCTCTTACTGCAGTTGTGCCTGAACTTAGCAGGTTTCTCTGTTGGCATGTGTCTTGCAAGGGGCACTTCCTAACATACCCCTCAAACAGCCGTGTATTGCACAGAAGCAAATCCTGTCAGTCACATTTGTGGAAAGAACATGCCTCTATAAAAAGACACTTATTCAGATTAGAAAAAAACCAAACAAACCAAAACAAAACCGAAAAACTTCCTCTGCTTCTCTGTTGTACAAACTGATCTGATAGGTCATATAGTTCCTCTCTATTTAGACGGTTCTGTGCTATGGAGCCACTGCACATTATAGTGCCAATTCTATTTCTCTCAAATGATAGTTTTAATGTAAAATTCTTATATTTACATATAAGGTCTTTTTTCCTGTTTTTTTTTTTTTTTTTTTTTGTTTTTTTCTCTGCTTTCAGCAGAAGGTTGGGAAGAACGGCCGTTTTGCCAGTGTTTTTTTTCTCCTGGCTGGGCTTCTTGTCTCTAATGGAGAAAGAAAATTTGGGAGAATATGGAGTTCAAAAGAGAAAGCATCTTTCGAATGTTACTTCTGGGAGGAACAATATATATCTTTCTCTTTTTATGGAAAGTAGACAAATTTCTATGAAGTCTTCTGTGAAGACTTATAAAGTCCCTATTTTATAAATTTCAGATTTATTTTTAAGTTTACTTGACCTTAGCAAAAAAAAAGTTATCATAGTTAATACAAAATACTGTGCAATGTTCAGTGTAAAAGATATAAATCTTAATGTTTTTCACTCACAAATTAAGTGTTTCTCTGTACACCTCCTCCTGGACAGCAAAACCAAGTAAGTAAATAGAAGAAAATAAATATGGATGCTTCATTGCACAAAACCATTTCTACCCGTGGAGCCTTTTGCATTCATCACTGTTTGTTTACTACGAGAGGTTCTTGCTATTGAGTCCATGTCAGAGAAGTTGAAGTGTCACTGTGAATATGTTACTGACAGATCAATGACTGCCTTTGGGCAGGAACAGTTCTAATTTTGCTCTGTGTAGTATTACAGCTTGCAACAATAAATTTAAAGAGATTGGTATGTCAGAAATGTTGCATTGAGGGTCCCTTTTTTTCTCTTGAGCGATGTTAACTGCTCTTTCTTCAGCAGTTGATTTTACTCCCCTTTAAATTATCTGTGGCTTTCCTTCTCTCCATTCTGTATGCCTGGAGATATGAAAATACCAGAATTTCTCTGCTCTGCTTATCCACCCTACTGTTGTGCAAGAGTAAGCAATATTAAGAATTTGTGACATGCAAGAGGAACAGAATGTCCACATCATAAAGCTTATGCTCTTAAATGTTACAAAGAAACGAGAGTGAAACTGTAGCATTATATATGTTCAAAGATGTAAAAGGGGGACAAATAAATCGTATTTGTTTCTTATAGCTATTTGTAACTGATTTTATATCTTTTTGCCTCAAGGCTGATTGTGTTGTCATGAGAAACAATCCTGTTAAGGAAGCAGGGAAGTGGGCTGATGAAAGTTGTGATAACAACAGAGGATATATATGCCAAATTAATGCAGGTACTTATCTTTTGGTTAAAACACAATAAAAACTAGGAACTGCTTGGGTGTATGGATTTCAACACCATTTCACTTCCAATAAAGATACATCCACAAATTGTTTTGGCAGGAACACAAGGGTCATATGTGTCAGAGGTCCAGTTAGAGTCACTGCTCACAGCTGACCCTCCCCAGTAACTGCTGTGTTGGTAACTTCCTGAGTTGGAGTTTGTACCTGCATCTTTGTGTCTAGTATGACCCTTGACGTGATATTTGTTCCATGATTTTGTCTGTCATTTTCTGAACACATTGGTTATCAAAACGTATTCTGAAAAATACTGGCTTGTACATGTAGCATGAGCTGTCTGGAGTGTGACTGTAACTCACCTGCACAGAATTTGAGCTAATTCACCTCAAAAAATGAAAATAAAAGAGCAATGATAATCCCGATTTAAATATCTAATTAATTTTTAAGGTCTGGTCTGTTGTGGAGTTTTTTTTTTCTGTGGGAAAAAAACCCCAAAAACCCAAACCAAAATCTCAGGAAAACAATATATTCCCCGTGAAGCCTTTCTTTCAATGAAAAAATACTTTACTAAAGAAGTTGTGACTTAATCCTAATTCATTTCAATAATACTGTTCTGGAGGATTATACAGAATGCTTCTTTACTCCTCATCAGACATAGCTTCAAACAGCTCTTTTCTTTTCTACAGTTTAGTAGTTTATTTTTAGTAATGATTCTGGCTTAAAGAATAGCACATCTAACCCATGATGGTCCAAAGTCAGGGAATATGAAATCAAGAAAAAAACTTTTTGTTTATATCTATTTGCAACCACAGTGAAATCCTAATCCCCTTTTGAACAAGTATGAGTCCTTTTCATCCTTCATTTTACAGATGCTGAGTTTCTGCCTTCTACAAGTTCATCCCCATCCAGCATTATCCATTATGGTAACAGTAGTTATTTGTTCATCCATACCAAAATGACGTGGGAGGATGCAAGAAAAAACTGCAAACGTGATCAGTTTGACCTTTCCAGCATCTTAGATCCCTACAGTCATTCATTCCTGTGGCTAAAGATATTAAAGTATGGGGTGCCTATATGGATCGGTCTTAACAGTAATGTGGTAAGAACATCAAACTAATTGACCATGATGCTACTTCTCTTACAGACAAATTGGGACCTGAAAAATCCTATTATCTCTTTTTACTTTAGCTTATTAGCTTATATCTTCGTCCCAAATACTTTCACATGCTGTCAGATTTACAGATAGGAATCCATCCATCTCCATTACTCTGATGAAATTGTATATATTACATATCTTTCACAATTTTCTGTGGTATTACACTCTGTCAACTTCCAAACATGACATATTAGGCTAGCACCTTGAAATATCTCTTCGTATATGTGGTGTATTTGAGATAAAATCCACTTATTTTAAGATGCCAAGTGGAAAGATTTATTCTAAATAACAATACCTATTTTTCAGAAATAGAATAAGGTGCTGTTGTTATGACTCTTTCAACATTTTTAAGGATAGTTAGCCAAATAATTAATTCTTAAAAAACCTCTTATAGCACAACATGCTGCATGGACAGATTTGACTGACCAAGGAATGGTTAATGCCTGGAGTTAAATCATTCCTGTTGATTTGTTTTGTTCTTAGACCAATGGGCGTTATGAATGGATTGATAACTGGAGAATGAAGTATACTAAGTGGGCTCAAGGGGAACCAAAGCAGAAAATAGGCTGTGTCTATCTAGACATTGCTGGAGCCTGGAAGACAGCATCCTGCAATGAAAGTTACTTCTCTGTTTGCAAAAAACCTGATGGTAAGAATTTGAATCTAACCATTGTAATTACAATGATTATATCTTTAGCACTCATTGTGGTGGGTGGTCTGCTGATATATACTTAGATGCTGGTTTTTATTTCAAGAGCTAAATACATAAAATCATTAAAATTTACTTGGGCTGAATGGGCCTGCTTTAAAATGAGGACCAACACACATTAAGAAAGACCTAGTGTGACTGTGAATAGCCATCCCTTTATATTAATAATGTTAGATATATTTTGCAAAGCTTATATATACATTACCCTGCTATTTATTCTGATACTGAGTAAGTGTGCAAGATCAAAAACCTCAAAAATCAAAAGGCAGTAAATGTTAGTCACACAGTACGCTGTTGAAGAGGGACGAGATGAATGACCAAGCCATAAGGTGTCACAAGGAATGTTGGCTTTCCAGATTTCCCCTTATAGCTGAATAACAAAACACAGGTGGTACAGAAATGTTTAAAGATACTTCTTCAGACTGCCTCCTTTTATGTTTTTGACCTGAAAGTCCTGTCACTGTCATCTCATAATGCCTTCTGCATTCCTCGTTATTAGGTCACAGCCCATATGACCAAGTCCATATGGGCCCTAATTCAGCAAAACAATCAAGTGTGAAAATACATTTGTGAGTAAAGAGTTGAGCTAAACTTAAGAATGTTTGGATTCTTTACTAAATTAGATTTCTTGAGACTATAGTTATGGTACTTTTTGTTCATAGATTTAGGACTTTTTCCCAGTATTGTGTTGTAGTAAGCAATATAGACTACCAAGGTTACCTTTTTTTTTTTTGAAGGCCTCAGTGAATTTTCCAAAATTTGGTTAGAGTAATCCATTCATGATAAAAGAAACTACAAGAAGCTGTTTCTTTAAGTTTTGTGCTTTCTTTTTAAAAATCTTTTTTAAACAGTTCAAGCTCCCACTGACCCCCCTCAGCTTCCAGGGAAGTGCCCTGAATCTGAAGGACACAAGTCTTGGATCCCTTTCCGAGGTCACTGTTACTACATTGAATCTTCATCTACAAGAAACTGGGCCCAGGCATCTTTAGAATGTCTTCGACTAGGTAAGTATCCTCCTTTATCAAAGAGCACACCTTTCTGACTTGTTTTTCCTCTCTGTGAAAAGCTGAACATGTGCCATGTATTTTTGTGATTTCAAGGATTGTCCAAATGCTGGAAAGGACACTTGCATCCAATTATTGCCTTAATTTGAGGGGAGAGGAAAAATAGCAATCTGCTGTGGCACACACTGTCTTTCATGTGTGTAGGACAGTTAGAAGAGCTGTATGGCCTGGAGTGGAGATCACTAAAGGGGAAACTGTCCTTCAACCCTGCTAGGAGGTAGTCAGCCCCATCCACAGTAGTCACTAAATCATATTTTAATGGCATTTTATACTTTTTTTATTCCTGACCTATTTTGCCCCTTGATTATTGAAGTTTTATGCCACTGGGATGACAGTCACAGCTCTCTAGAATATATTAGCAAACTAGGGTTGTTGCATTGTTTTCTTCTTGCATCTTCCTTCTCTGGGAAAGTGATGTAAGATTCATTATGCTAGACTTCATATGTCTATAGCATTTGCAGCAATTTGACTTGGGTGTCTAATCTCCCATTAGGGTATGCAGAGGTCTTGTTCATGCTGTCAGTAGAACTGCATATAGATTCATCTTCACTGGAAGCATATACTGACATTTGATAAGGTGAATTGCACCCTAATCTCCTCTGACTGGGTTTATCATGTCTCCACTGATAACAAATCTACTAGTGAAACCCATGTCAAGAGAGTTGGGTAAGAAGAATCTCACTCTTTCTGCTGGTACTCAGGCTCATTCTTGGGTTCTCTGGAGCTAGTATGTTGCCTGCTCTAGTCTGAGCAACTAGTATTTTTGAAGGAAGGTTCAAGTTTTGGTATATGTTCTTTAAATCTTAGTACGTTTCCCTCATCAACTTTTGCATAACATTTGGATGAAGGTACTTGATAATATACTTTTAAGTATAGAAAATTCACGATAATAGAACACTCTTGCTATAGCTCCATCTTCAAGACTATGGCAGTTGTTACAGTGTGACTCATTTCCATACAGTCTTCTGAGTTCTTTTGCTGACATGACAGATGATTTTTGAAACGCTCTTCTGTATCCCATCTTGTGTCACCTACCCTTAGGTGGTAACTTTCCTCAGTTTCACAGAATTGTTTTGGTTGGAAGACACCTTCAAGATCAAGTCCAACCAGACTTAACCCAGAACTGCTAGGTCACCACTCAGCCATGTCCCTCAGCACCACAGCACCTCCAGGGATAGAGGAATCCACCACTTCCCTGGGCAGCCTGTTCCAATGCTTTACAACCCTCTCTGTAAAGAAATTTTTCCTAATATCCAACCTAAACCTCCCCTGGTGCAACTTGAGGCCATTTCCTCTTGTCCTGTCATATGTTACTTGGGAGAACAGACTGGCCCCCACTTCACTTACAACCTCCTTTCAGGTAGTTGTAGAGAGCGATAAGATTTCCCCTCAGCCTCCTTTCCTCCAGGCTAAACAACCTCAATTTTCTCAGCTGCTCCTCATAAGACTTGTGCTCCAGACTCTTCACTAGTTTCATTGCTCTTCTCTGGACACTCCCCAGCACCTCAATGCCCTTCTCGGAGTGAGGCGCCCAAAACTGAACACAGTATCAAAATGTGGCCTCACCAGTGCCAAGTACAGGAGGACAATCACTTCCCTACTCCTGTTGGTCACACTATTGCTGATACAAGCCAGGATGCTGTTGGCCTTCTTGGCCATCTGGGCACACTGCTGGCACATATCCAGTCGGCTGTTGACCAACAAGCCCAGCTCCTTTTCCTCCAGGTAGCTTTCCAGCTGCTCTTCTCCAAGCCTGTAGTATTGCACAGGATTGTTGTGACCCAAGTGCAGGACCCGGCACTTGGCCTTGTTGAACCTCATACTACTGGCCTCAACCCACTGGTCCCACCTGTCCAGATCCCTTTGTAGAGCTTTCCTACCCTCAAGCAGATCAACACTCCCACTCAACGTGGTGTCATCTGCAAACTCACTGAAGGTGCACTCGATCCCCTCATCCAGAGCCTTGATAAAGATACTAAAGAGAACAGATACCAACAGTGACGTTGCAGAACAGCACTTGTGACTGGCCACCAACTGGATTTGACTCCATTCTCCACCAGTCTTTGGGCCTGGCCATCCAGCCAGTTTTTTTATCCAGCAAAGAGTGCATTCATCCAAGCCATCAGCATCCAGTTTCTCCAGGACAATGCTGTGGGAAACAGTGTCAAAAGCTTTTCAAAAGTCTACATAGACAACATCTACAGCCTCATCCACTAAGTGGGTTACCTTGTCGTTGAAGGAGATCGTGTTAGTCAAGCAGGACCTGCCTTTCATAAACCCATGCTGACTGGGCCTGATCACCTGATTGTCCTGAACATGCCACGTGATAGCACTCAAGATGATCTGCTCCATAACCTTCCCCAACACTGAGGTCAGACTGACAGGCCTGTAGTACCCTGGATCTTTCTTCTGGCCCTTCTTGTAGGTGGGCGTCACATCTGCTAACATCCAGTCAACTGAGACCTCCACAGTTAGCCTGGACTGCTGATAAATGATAGAAAGTGGCTTGGTGAGCACTTCTGCAAGCTCCCTCAGTACTTTTAGGTGGATCCCATACACCTCCACAGACTTATCCACCTCTAAGTGGTGCAATAGGTCACTGACCATTTCCTCTTGGATTATGGGGGCTTCATTCTGCTCCACATTCCTGTTGCCCAGCTCAAGGGGCTGTGCACTCAGAAAACAACTGGTCTTACTATTAAAGATTGAGGCAAAGACGGTACTCAGCATCTCAGCCTTTTCCTCATTCTGGGTCACTATATTTCCCACCCCCCCAGCATCCAGCAGAGGATGAAGATTCTCTCCTTTTGCTGTTAATGTATTTATGGACACATTTTTTATTGTCTTTTATGGCAGTGGCCAAATTAAGTTCTAGTTGGGCTTTGGCCTTCCTAATTTTCTCCCTGCACAGCCTCACAAGATCTTTGTAGTCTTCCTGAGTGGCCTGACCCTTCTTCCATAGGCTGTAGACTTTCCTTTTCTGCCTGAGTTCCACCCAAACCTCTCTGTTTAGCCAGGCCTGTCATCTACCCTGCTGGCTCATCTTATGGCACGCTGGTTTGCTTGCTCCTACACCTTTAGGAGTTCCTTCCTGAAGAACGTCCAGCCATCCTGGATTACTTTGTCCTTCAGGACTGCCTCCCAAGGGAGACTACCAACCAATCTCCTAAACAGGTTAAAGTCTGTCCTCTGGAAGTCCAAGGCGGCAGTTCTACTGAACTTTCCTTTTCTGCCTGAGTTCCACCCAAACCTCTCTGTTTAGCCAGGCCTGTCATCTACCCTGCTGGCTCATCTTATGGCACGCTGGTTTGCTTGCTCCTACACCTTTAGGAGTTCCTTCCTGAAGAACGTCCAGCCATCCTGGATTACTTTGTCCTTCAGGACTGCCTCCCAAGGGAGACTACCAACCAATCTCCTAAACAGGTTAAAGTCTGTCCTCTGGAAGTCCAAGGCGGCAGTTCTACTGACCCCCCTCCTTACTTTCCCAAGAACTGAAAACTCTACCATCTCACAATCACTATGTCCCACGTGGTCTCCAACCTTCATATCACCCACAAGTCCTTCTTTCGTCAGAAGGTTGGCTCCCTCACCAGTGTGTCAGAAAGTTGTCTTTCACACACTCCAGGAACCTCCTGAACCGTTTCCTCTCTGCTGTATTTCCAGCAGACATCTGGTAAGTCGAAATCCCCCACAAGAACAAGTGGTAGTGATTGTGGGACTTCTCCCAGCTGCTTATAGAATATTTCATCTACCTCCTCATCTTTGATGGGTGGTCTGTAACAGACTCCCACCATGATAGCTGCCTTGTTGTCCTTCCCCCTGATTCTTACCCATAAACACTCAACACTACGATGATCATCATTATCCTCAAGACAGTCAAAATTCTCCCTAATACACAGGGCCATTCTCCCACAACTCCTTCCTAGCCTATCCCTTCTGAAGAGTTTGTAGCCATCCAATGCAGCACTCCAGTTGTGTGAATCATCCCACCATGTTTCTCTGATGGTGACTACATCATAGTTTTCCTGTTGTACAATGGCTTCAAGCTCTCCCTCTTTGCTGCCCATGTTACATGCAGTGATGTAGATGCACTTTAGCTGGGCTATTGTTCCTGTCACCTTTTTGGGGGAGAGAAGACCTAATTCCTATCTGACCATTCCTGGGTGCTACTGTGATTCCTAGCTCATCAGTATCCCTTGATGATCATCATTATCCTCAAGACAGTCAAAATTCTCCCTAATACACAGGGCCATTCTCCCACAACTCCTTCCTAGCCTATCCCTTCTGAAGAGTTTGTAGCCATCCAATGCAGCACTCCAGTTGTGTGAATCATCCCACCATGTTTCTCTGATGGTGACTACATCATAGTTTTCCTGTTGTACAATGGCTTCAAGCTCTCCCTCTTTGCTGCCCATGTTACATGCAGTGATGTAGATGCACTTTAGCTGGGCTATTGTTCCTGTCACCTTTTTGGGGGAGAGAAGACCTAATTCCTATCTGACCATTCCTGGGTGCTACTGTGATTCCTAGCTCATCAGTATCCCTTGTGTCTGTCCTATTGCTTGGCACTCCGTCTCCTACCTTTGAAAGGCATTCTGATGTTTGAAAAGTACTCTGATGTTGACTTATCTGGATGGGTTTTATGCCTGGAGACTAGTGTTGAGGATGTACTGCAACAGCCCTAGGAGGGGCCTGAGCAGGATGTCCCATCCTCTGAGCCCATTATTTGTCATCTGCCCTTCCAGTTGTGCCTCTGCTCCTCTGGGCTTGTAGAAATTGGCCTTTGATGGGCTGATGGCTCTTATGATGGACCTGTGAGTAGCCACGTAAGGGGCTCCCACCTGCCATTGTCTCTCTGTGCCTCCTTGTGGATGTACAGTGAAGCTTTTTATCATGCAATCTAATAGCAACCAAACATCTGATACCCCTTGGCAAAAGAGGAACAATTATGAAAACAAAAATACTACAGTGAAAAAAAGAGGAACGTTCCATGTTCTCTTATATTCTGCTGTCCCTGCTTGCAAACTGGGTTTTGTTTGAAGTTGGACATTTTCCAATTATATCTTATCCGTAGTAAAATTCTGAACCATAGTAGAATTTATGAACAACTCGGGAGTAATTCAAATCACTTACATATTTTCGTTCTCTGTAACCCTGCCTTCCTTACTTGAGAAAAAAATACCTTCTAAAATCCAACAGTCAAAAAAAAAAACCCCAGTCAAGTGCCAAACACAGTGATTGCTCCATATCTATTGACTGGATTCTAGCCCCACCCTAAAGAGAACTGAAGATACACTTTCTCCAGTGTTTACTGTCACTCTCTACAAAGTTGTGTAGCTCTTTCTGCCTGCTGGCTCCATGCTGTGACTTCTTGGCTTTGCTAGAGCCTCATACAGGATGAATCATGGCAGAATGCCTCGTGTCGTATGTGGATGACTAACAGGGTACTACACTAACTGGGCAACAGATGACCAAGATGATCTTTCTTTTTCTGATGGCTACAGAGAGAATGTAGGAAAACAAACAGGACCTGGTTAGAGAGTCACTCTAAGGACTGTGCTTCAGAAAGCCGGCAAATGCTATGCTATATGTGAGCTATGCAAAGGCTCAGAGAACACTTATTCATTAATGTGCAAAGTTATATTGTGCACAGACTGAGGTTATACATACTTTTTACTAAAAACTTTTAATTCTTGTCAGAGTTTCATTCTTTTTAAAATAGTAGCACACCAATAGAAATTTATGCTGGTTATCATATTGGCCTGCTGTATTTTTCCTTAAAGTTGTTCAATTATGTTGCTATTTTCCAGTGGATGAGGGGAACAAACAAAATGTTAGTGCAATGTCATGGAAATAATAAGAAATATGTCAGCAACAATTCTAGAGTACATCATAAGACATTATCCGAAGTTAGTTTCTGTTTTGAACTTCAAACTCTGGAATTTGACATAGCGGCAAAAAATAATACTGACATTTGACAGCACAATGAGAATGCTTCCCAATGTGAAACTTATGTCTCTAAGAGATCACTTTTTTTAAAATTTTTTTAATCTGCATCTTTCAGGTGCCTCTTTGGTATCAGTTGAAGACTCAGCTGAAGCCAACTTCCTGGCATACACCATCGAACCACTTGAAGGGAAAATATCAACCTTTTGGACAGGAATGTACAGAAATGTGGATGGTACCTTCTTTATTTTTGACATCTTTTTCTCTGGTGAATAACAAGCTGTTAGACATGGGTGTTGAAAATTTCACGTTGTGCTACTGTGATACATAAAAAGTTAAATTAGAAAAGGTCATATGTTACCATCACAGAGGAATTTTGTCAACTATAATCAAACAATAACCAGTAATATATAACAGAAAGAACAATCATAGAAAGTTCATCTTAAAGAAAGAAAAATAGTTAAAATCAAAGTAAGGCACAAAGGTGCATATGGCAGAGTACAGTCAGGACTTTGCTGGGAATTGGGAGCCAAAGTCAAATGGTTCTTCTGCTTTGCTGAAAGGAAGGTAAGGTAAGAGAGAACAGGAAATAGGCTGCTTTAATTAAATCTTAAATTTGCTGATTATTAATTTTTCATTAATTCAATTACTATTCAATTGAATAGACATTTCTGTATTTACGATAGACCTTAAAGTTTCTTTGGTCTTGTGCTGGATTAAAAGCTCCAGCATAACAATGTCAGAGGCAGGACTGCAAGATTGTTCAGGTGATTTGGGGTGGAGATTTCTTGAGTTTTGGAGGGTTTTGTTTGTTTGTTTGTTTGTTTGCTTCTTTGGTTTTTTTACAACTGCCTGCTCAACCACTTCGATGACAAACTAGTTGAGAAGAAGACAAGTATTCAATTACACTACTTCAATCTTAACCAGGAAAAGGGGAAGTTTTCAGCAGAGAAGGAAAGAATTTTAAGAGATTAATGATTTGTAAGCATAACACTTTAAGGAAAAGCTGAGCTTTACTCATGTTGGTTAATTGACACATAAAATGTTTTATATGGTGTCTCCAGAGGAGGTGCAGAACAATAAAATTCTTACAGTGATCATAAACACAAGAGCTGCTTCAACAAGAGCATGTCATTATAGTACTAGATAGTGATTGTAGTGATTTTAGCATAACTGCATAACTAAATTTCATATCTTTGGGAAAGTGGTGGTATCCAGATGCCATGCCTTGACACAAAGGGTGGCAGGTATTAAAAAAAAAAAGTAAAATATGAAGAAACTTACAAGAATAGAAACCATAGTTTTTACGCTGAGTAATTTGCTTGTTTGAGTACAACTTAAGTGTCCCAAAGGCACATTTATTCTAAATAAATAACACTATTAAAAGAATGTAAAAAAAAAAAGTAACAGGAAGGAAGAGCCAGAAGTCCCAGCACAGTTGAACAACAGTGATCACAAGATTTTTGAAGCAGAGCTTTAAAAAGGAAAATTGTGTGTGTAAAGTCAGGGGAAAGGCGAAGAAACTTAAAACCAAATGGATTAAAATTTAACTTAGAAAGACTTAACTGGGGACTTTGGAAAGAGTAGTGCAGAACCTCCCTACAAATTACTGAAATAAAGAGCATTCTGATGGAGTTCAATTACATTTGGACATGAGTAACTTCGATAAACTGGATAAGTAATTGACACTGCACCATTGTATTAAATTGTGGGAGATACATTTTAAACTTTCTTGCCTTTTTAACATCATAAGCCAGACTGACCTGCCATTTTCCAAAAATTGATGTTGTATCATTTGCATAAAACTTAAGGGAAACATAATGTGTCAGACCAAAATTCTAAATAGTCTCGTGGCCTGTCTCCAAGAATGGCCATAAGTAGGTTTCTCAGGAAGGAAATAAATGTGGAACAGGTGTCAAGATGGAAATTAATAGTACCTTCTTTTTCCATATTCCATGTTTTCCCATTTAGGAGAATGGCTGTGGCTAGACAGCTCTGCAGTGAATTTTGTCAACTGGAATGTAGGAGAACCTTCCCCTCAACAGAATGAGCACTGTGTTGAAATGTATGCAAGCTCTGGGTACTGGAATAATATCTATTGCTCTTCCTACAAAGGCTATGTTTGTAAAAAGCCAAAAAGTAAGTGCTAGATTTATAATTTGTTTGATGCATGGAGTATGCTCTTCGTGTGCTAGTTTTGGTAGACGGCTGTTACGCACATTGTGTTTCACCTGGGTGTTTTGAGGTTTTAGAAATACCAAGGGATGCACATTTGTATGCCAACAAAACCAGAGAATAACTTGTGAGAAAGTAGAAGTCCTGACTAGTGCTCAAGCTCCTTCAGGACTGTTTTAAAAAGGCTGTATTCCTATCCTAACTGTACCAAGTGTGTACACTTAACAAGTTTGTGTATTCTGTATCAATAATTGTTGAGTAATCACAGTGTTAGTACTCTGCCTTGCACACACAGATTTGTCTCATCTATTTGAGGGTATCCCCTCTGCTCAGGCCAGGGAGTACCGTTTCCTTACTTCCCTCTGACAGTCTCATGCACATGCATTTTCTGAGTAGGAAGTAGTGTTTCTGTGAATTGAGTATTTATGAATTGTGAATCAGTGGACAGGTTTGGACCTTTTGTCTCTGTGTTCTTCTGTTTTGAGAAGATGGATGGATGGATGGATGGATGAATGAATGAAAAACAAAGCAAATAGCATAGTCTGAATGTACTAAACTGGGTGTCCTGAAATAATTGAATCTGCCAATTTGATAGTCAGGACATCTTGTGCATATGAATTCCTAAAGGTCATCCTAAATATTTCTTCCAGCACGTATTGCGTTATCAAAATCTCTTACTAATATTTAGAAGAATCTCTTACTAATTCTTAGAAGAATGCAATGCATATAGTAGCTGAAATATGACCACTTCCTCTACAAGACTGGAAATGAGAGAAATTCTGCTGTGCTTTCTATAAATTTGCTGTCATGCAAAATTTTTCTTACTCAGATACTTGTAATGATGACTGTATCTTCTATAGAAAATACTGCAAAACTGTCAGATATAACCATCCATTCAGAGTCTGCTTACTTGTTTTTTCACATTGTGATTGACAAACAAAATGGCATTTTATTTTAATTCTCTATCCAGAATAGTCATTGATGTATGTAACGAGTGTTAGCATCAATGGCCGCCTTTCCTTTTCAACCATTCAACTCACCTGTTTATGCTAGTACTGGTATTCACCTGTTTTGATACTGAGCCATTTCAAGGAGCTGAAGCAGATGAAAATTAGTTACTTTTCCTAGGATTAGCTTTAGCCAGTGTAGCTTCTTGAGCTGAAATGCCACGGAGTCAGCCAAATGTCAGTGTCAATGCAAGGACTATGCAGTTGCACACTCAAGAACAGGACACAGCTGAGTCCTATGCTGTCACAGAAATGCAGCTTGGCCCCGCACGGTTTTGCAAAGCTGTGATAATGCTCCATTTGCAGAATTGAAAAAAGAAATTAAATAGTTATATGCCAATAAATGGGGTGTTAGAATCATGATTTTACTCTAGTTGCACATGCTATGGCTTGCTATGTTTGCTGTTTTCTGAAAAGCCTGCAAATACAAAACCATGATGGAAGTCTTCCTGTAGAATAGATGCTATTTTCTGTCCCATTTATTGAGGTAATTTTTACCATAGTAATTTGAAATTCTGTAGCGTGTCTGTTCCATAAATAATCCAACTTTATTTTGTACTCTAGGTACTTTAGGTACCCTGAAGAACTGTTCAGCAGTTCAACAGGTGCTAGTTGATTGTACTACAAATAGTGACTAGGTATATTATATTCATGACATCTCACTCTCACTATTGAGGAATAGCAGATTCATATCCCTAAAACTACTGTTTGTATAACATGTTGGTAGGTTTAGCATGCAGTCTTCTCACACTGAAACTCAACAACAATATGCATTGTATGTATCATCAGTGCTATATCAAACTTGATTAGTCAACAATTTTTGGTGAGGAACAAGAAAAAAGAGTCTAGGTTCTTATATTTCAAAAAATTTCCAGTAAAATGAAGCAGTGAGGCAGAAGATTATTTTCCAAATTTGCATAATATAAATTATTTCCTCCTATTCCTTGTCATGTTTCTGATGGTTTTTTTTACACTATGCTTTTGGACATAAGGTGGCATTATCTTTACAGAATCACAAAATGTTTGAGGTTGGATGGGGGCCTGTGGAGGTCATCTGGTCCAACCTTCTGCTTAGGCAGGGCCACCTAGAGCCACTTGCCCAGGTCCAGATGGGGTTTTAGTATTTCCAAGGATCAAGACTCCACAGCCTCTCTGAACAAGCTGTACCAGTGCTCAAACACGTTCACAGTAAAAAAGTGTTTCCTGACATTCAGAGGGAACCTCCTGCATTCTAGTTTCTGCCCACTGCCTCGGTTCCTGTCACTGGGCACCACTGAAATGAGGCTGGCTCCATCATCTTTACACTCTCTTTTCAGACAGTTTTATGCATTGGTAAGGTCCCCATTGGTAAGATCTCTTCTAGGCTAAAGAGTTCCAGGTCTCTCAGCCTTTCCTCATGTAAAAGGTGCTCCAGTCCCTTTATCATCTTAGTGGCTTTTCGCTAGACTCCCTCCAGTAGATCTTTCTCTTGTACTGGGAGTCCAGATCTGAACGTGACACGTAATGTAACAAACACGCAGTGCTTCCAGAAAGCACTTCAAAAATGTGAAACACAGAAAGCTCCCAGTTTCCCAGCTGATGACACCAAGCTGAGTAGTGCAGCTGACACACCTGAGGGAGGGGATGGCATCTAGAGGGACCTGGACAAGCTTAAGAAGTGAGCCCATGTGAACCTCGTGAGGTTACATGAAAGACGGGGACAATCTTTTTAGCAGGACCTATTGTGATAGGACAAGGGGTGATGGTTTTAAACTAAAAGAGTGAGATTTAGCTTAGGTATAAGGAAGAAATTTTTTACAATTTACAGTGCTGAAAGACTGGCATGTGTTGCCCAGAGAGGTGGTAGATGCCCCCATCCCTGGAGACATTCAAGGTCAGGTTGGATGGGTCTCTAAGCAACTTGGTCCAGTTGAAGATGTCCCTGTTCACTGCAGGAAGGGCTGGACTAGATGACCTTTGAAAGTCTCTTCCAACCCAAAGAATTCTATTAGTCCCTGTTTTCCATGTATTTGCATGCTGGTATAGTGCAGACAAGTAGCAAAGTGGGTTTTTTTGTAAACAGCATTAATAGATACTTTTCTCGGTATAAATTCCTGGAATTTATAATATAATAATCATGCTTAGTTTTATAATAAATAATCATGCTTAGTTTTACTCTGAAAAGCTAAATATAGAGTAATATTTGTCTCTAAACGTAAAACTATCTGGGCTAACAGACACTCCAGCAGAATTCTGGAAAATCTTTAGTAGTCAAGATTCTTGGATTATTAATGAAATCAGGCAATGTGATTGGGAGTTGGTAAAACAATTTAACTTCCTGGGCTCATTTTTTCAGAATCAAACATGATGCATAGTTTCAAGATTTAGTTACAGACTGAATTTATGTCTACATGGCAAAATACGGATCTTCATCTTATGTGATGGCCCAGTTTTCCCAGAAAGGCAGATATCATGGTGCAGATATTATTAAATTTTAAATGAGCTATAAACATTTTAGTCTGGATGTGACACATGCTAAGACACTTTGGAGTTCATGAGTGATTTCAGTTTTCTCTCTAGGTAGGCCATTAAAGTCTCTTGGCAAACTGATTTTATTACAGTTGCTGTATTTTTATAAGATTAACAAGTACTGCGAGAATTTGTCATGAGATTGAGCGTTATGTTTGATCATCTCTATCCTGAAGATGTTGTAGATTTTCTTATGGTTTTACACTAATATCAGGATCCATCTCCATGGAACTCTTTGATGTTTATTCTTTCCTGCTGGGTTATGTAAATAACTGCATATGAGACCAGGATAAGACAGGCTGTTGTGCTACACCTTTTGATAGGTGTACGTAGCTTTGTACGGAGTAAACACAAGTGTTTTCAGTGTTAAGCAGTATGTATTACCTTATAGTTATCTGAATATGATATTCTGTATGTTCCAAATATAGAAACAAATAATAATATAGAAATAAGCAACAGAATATTATAATAACATAATTTTTTTCCAATATTTTAAATGCCAGCAACTGAAATGACACCATCAACTGAAATGCCACCAGCTGAAATGCCTACAAAGGGTAAGAATATTGTCTTTCAAGTAGACAAAAACTAGTCCCATGTAAGATCATAAACAGAACAAATCATATTCTGTATTACATCTCTTACATTTTCTGATACACCCGAGTACCATATCTGTTTCCTAGGAGCATATTACTTCCTAGTAGAATACAATATACCCCATTCAATGTCCAAATGCAGATTTAAAAAATAATAATTTGTGATATAGCAAGCAACATTATAATTTTAAAATCAATTAAGTTTATGTTGTTATCTTTGTCTCTCATTATTTTGAAACAAATGGAACACTTTTGCTTTAAACATTGTGCTTTCTACAGAAATTATTTTCAGTAATCAGATAAAAATTATGTAGCATCCTCTTGATTTCTTTGTATTTGTTTTCAGCAATGACAAAGGATGAGAAGGCTCCTACTCTGAACCATGGTAAAGCAGGAGTTGTAGTTATTGTTGTCATCCTCATCCTAGTCGGAGTCAGCTTTGCAGGCTATCTCTTCTACAAAAGAAGAAAGAATCGCTTGTCAACGAATGACAGCTTTGAGAACAATTTGTATTTTAATAGTGATGCCATTCCTGGAACTAGTGACACAAAGGATCTTGTGACCAACATAGAACAGAATGAACATGCAACATTGTAATGTAATAAAATGAAATGTAATGTAATATGTAATGTAAAATGTAATGTAATAAAATAAAATGTGCCTTGTTTTAATAAAATTATGCAATTAGAATTAAGCCAAAGCTGTTTTCTCATGTGCAAATACTGCAGTAGCCAGTTTCATTGTGTGTGTATTGTTGTATACAGCAATTATTTTATTTTGTAACTGTTGTAAATTGTGTAAGATTTCAGATCTCAGGATTTGATGACTCATACTGGTGAGTGTGGGTCTTAGGAAAAGAGATAATATTGACTAATTAATAAAAGGAACAATAGAAATGGATGCAATAAAGGAAGTAAAATGTAGAGAGATCCACTTGATTTCTCAAGATCTCTCAAATCCCAAGATTTGAAGTTTCTGCACCAGATTCTCCAAGCTATCCAGCAAATATCTCTCTAATTCTACCATCTTTCAAGTATTCCTAGAGACTTACCTACAGGAGTAGCTGGCAGATGATACGCCTGTGTTTAGGCACGTCCCCTTCAAACCACATGGGCAGAAAAAACTTTTATGAAATAATTTCAGTTCCCACAATTTCACACAGTACAGAGAACCAAGTATGTAGCTCTTGTTGTTTATGTATTCTAGGATTTAATCAGGTAAAATCCTGGAGCAAGGCTCTTAAATGGAAAATTGTGGTTGGCATTAACTGCCAGGGTTCTGGCTGGCCATAAGCAGGTTTGTCTGGGACATGATGAAGGTCGTGACAAAACTTCCTTCTTATCAATCAGGACAACAGTTACTGAGGAGTGGGAGGAACATTACCTGTACATGTTCTGGAAGAACACTGGATAGCTGTTATGGTGACCACATATTGGTACTGCTCTCCTACAACCTCTCAGTAAGTAGCATAGGTCTGTGGAGTGTGTGCTGGCAGTCAAGAACAATTTAGCTTTATCAATGTATTAGTTACTATTGACTTTATTTCCTTTCTGAAATGGCTAGATCAGTTACCATTTATGGGAATCTTGGGTTCCCCAATGAGGAGTTTATATTCCTAATTTTTGTAAATCCATTATTCCTTTCTTGCATACAAAGGTTTACAAGGTTTGAATTTGTGGGTTCAGTTTTTGTTCTATGAAATAAACAGTAACTACCTTTGATTTTTTTTTTTCTAAATAGTTTTCTATTTTATGGTCTTGTCTAGTCAAGACTCTGTAAGAGGATATAGTTGAAAAAGAGATGATACAACGATGGAGACATTCCATCAAAAGTTGTGATCAAATAATATATTGAACATGTTATTCTGAATGTGTTCCGGGGTTGATTGTTTAAAACCAAGACAAAAATGTCAGCTAAGTGATTTAATAAAAATTTTGAATTACATAAGCGTGTAGGTAACGGGCAAAATTCTCCCGGAACTCCCTTTGTCTGGCTCCGCTCCCTTTCTCCCAGTTTTTTCCTTTCCTTTCTTCCTAGTGCTGTTTCCATTTTAATGCTCAGCTGTTTGAGCGTGTCTTTTCAAGGAGTAGAACCTCTGATGATTCTTCATGTCACCTGGTGTGACTTATGTGCAGGAAACCGACTGAGTGACTGATTAATGATGTTAAGAATGATGTAATTTCAATTATGTGGTGAAGTGGTGTAAGCTAGAAAGGTATGTGAAAGGGACAGTGAAAGGTCAAGAGGCCCTGACTGGAATGCCAGCCTCCCTGCACTGGCTGTTGTGCAAACAACAAACAGGTGCAGTGTCTACTCAAAAGAAGTTCAGTCCTGTTCTGGGGCCCTGCACAATCTTAAGGCAGTATCTGCACACTGAGTGATTCTTCCAGATAACTTTTCATAACGTACACATGCAAACCTATGACTGGAAAGAAATTAAAGATTGAGGGGATGTTTTATTTCTGGTGATTTGCCATACCTATCAGGTACACCTCTACGACTAAAAAGTGTCAGGAAGTGTCACGGGCTAGAGCTGGTGTGGCCACTAGATGAATGATGTATGGTCTCTGTTTTATCTCTCCCTCCCCAAGAGAGGAAGAGAAAAGGAATAAGGGAGAAAGACTTACCAGTTGGAAAAGAGAACTAAAACTGCTTTAATGAAAATAATAATAAAATGAAATATATAAATCTATATACAATACCGACACTGAACTCAACTCCCCTGATAGAACTAAAACTGTTTTAATAAAAATAATAATAAAATGAAATATATAAATCTATATACAATACCGACACTGAACTCAACTCCCCTGATGGCACTCACGTCACCGTCACCACTGATGCTGTGGGCAGGTGCTGGGGAAGGCCCAGGCTGGGCTCAGCAGCAGTTGGAAATCAGATTCAGGAGCTGGATTCTGGAACTCGATTCAGGAAGACACAACTTGGGATCAAAGGCAAAACAGACAGAGTCCTCCTTGGACACTGGCCTTTGAAGAAGAGAGCTTACCCCTTGTGATCCCTCAGCTTTATATCAAATATGATGTCTTTGGGATGGAACATATAATTTCAAGAAAATTTGAGAGAGTAGTTTCCAAACTACTGGTATTTTCCTTCCACACCCTCATGTTCTTTTCGTGTTCCTTGGGCTGAGCTGTTGTGTAATGGTTTTAGCAAACATCAGTTGGTGATCCGGCATTATGTCCTCTTTTCCTGCTGCTAAGATGCAACGTTCCTGACAAGTGATTGACTACATCAAAAATGTTTCAAAGATTGGGCTGGAGAAATTATCCATGTTGCTCTATTTGACTGAAAAAAGCAGTGTGTGTCTTCTTGGAAATTGTTCATATTCATATGGATGCAATATAATTTGTTACTTAATGTATTCTGCTTCTTCACCAGTTCTTTCAGCCATTTTCTACTACCACCTGCTCTTCCTGTTGGGATCAATTAGTTGACTTAGAACTACCTTCTTGCTCTTATTTTGTCTCCTGAGCAGATGCCACTAATTAGAGGAGGTTTCACGTTGTATGTTGCATAAATATACATTCACAGAGGAATTGAGATCTTGCTTTTCTGAAATACTCTTGCTATAAAAACAATGGAAATGCTTGATAAGATGAAACATAAGTGATGGCTGGAAAAGCAAAGAAAATTTTATCTGAATACTAATAACTCATATCCATAATCCTCTGATTCTGCCAAGATTTTTTATGTTTGATCTAGGCAGTTTAGATAAATGAAAGAAAAAACCCCAATGTTGATTATGTAGCATGAAAATATAGTGTGAAAGTGCAAGGTGCCTTATGTTGTTTTTTCAGTGTGTTTTGAGCCTGTCTAGAAGAATGGAAATATTGTTTACTCCTTGAGGTTAGGCTATAATATTTCTACTGAGGTTTAGAACTTGTTGTTTTTTTTTTTAATTGTTTTCAGTTGGAAACTACAGTTGTACTACATGTGGGGATTCTGTGTTGAAATCTTATATCAAGTTATAGCAGACTGAACGATCTCAAAATTTCTTTCAGATTTTAATACCAGTGTGTTCTGAAAATGAATTATTTAACTTCTGCAGGGAAGCATCTGGTTGAACCTGGGTGGAGTCACCCATGCGTTTCTGTGGACATCTGAGTAATGACTTGATGGAAGCATTCAATAGCGTGTTCTGTTCGCACGTTGCTACGTTTCTTGATATCCTTATGCTTAATTTTCATTTCCTGTTTTCTCCAGAAGAGTTCAGGGTTTAGAGAATCCACATGCTGTGAGTGTAACTTCCTGCTTGTGAGCAGAGATTGCCAAAGGAACAATGCTGACTAAACACAAAACCCAGCAGCCTTTCTTCCTCGACACTTCTAACATGTCAGGCCGTGTCTTGCCAAGTGGAAGATGCTGAAGTGCATCTGCAATCTTCTGATTTTCTTTTCCACTTTGTGGGCTGTGACAGGGTCTGCTCAGAAAAACATACAAACACGGAGGTGAAGCTGACCTTAGTACATTTTACTCTTTTTCAGCCTCTCTGAGCAGGTCATCAGTGAGAGTCCTTCACCAAATGCCGATCTTTCTTCAGAACAGGACCAGCTTCTTTTTCCCTGTTATAATTGTACTTGAGGCCTGCCAGTAGCTTTGGAGATGTTGAGATATTGTATACAGCAGAACCACAAGACATCACATTTCTCCTGTCTAAATAATAGATAAGAATAGTTTTTCCATCTGCACACCTGGAGCTCCTGAACAAGGAAGCAAGGAAAGTTGAAAAGTTGAGTTGCAGATTCAAGCATTCCTGTGTTGGGGACTACCAGAATGCTTTGCTCCAAACTCAGTGCAACCATATTTGTATATACATAATAATTTACAGAATAATTGACCATTTGCTGCTTTGTTGAGGCAGCCCTCTTTCTTCTCCCACTCTTCTCAGGACTCAGTATCCCTCTCAGGCTCCCATTCTTTCTGTGTTTTTGGCCTAGCTGAACCTGCTGGCTTTCAGATCCCACTATTTTACCTCATTGTTGTAATTCTTGTTCTGCTTTAATTCCTTGTGTACCTTTTTGAACACAGTGACTTGTTCATCTGCATCTGAATCAGAAAAATAGAAGAAGAATCCCACATCTTCATGAAGGCGACCAGTGTTTTCATTGCCTGCAACAGCAGCAATTTTCAGGGAAAAACCCTGAAGAGCATTTGCTGCAAATACAATACTGGGAAAATTATCCCAAACCAGCCTCTCCTGAACATATGGGAACTGAAATTTTTCAAAGGCCACGAGCAAAAAGGGATGCAAACTTCCCACAGGAGTGCTTTTTCCCTACCCTGCCTTCTACATTTTTCTAATTCTTTTAACTATCATGAAGGAGACAACTTTTTCAAAATAAACGTAAAAATTTTCTCAGAATGCTTGAAGGGTGTGCACTTTAGGGAGTGCAAACTTTCACAGACTAGTGGGATGAAAAATGTGGCGGAATTCCTCCTCGGTTTAGTTTTCCTCTCTAGCAGTAACTGAAAAAAATCACTATTTTCCAGTTACAGGTTCTCTTCTTCCTAGAATTTTGTGGTTTCTTTTCAGAATTTCTGAAACATTTGTTGTTAGCTTGGACACATTGCTCCTGCATGTTGTCAGGAATCGAGCAAAAGAAGGGACAGGCGCCTCCTGAAGAACACAGGTCCTACTCTGGCTTTTTTCTTTGTTTATTGATACAGACATATCTTCCTCTTCTTTTTTACCTTTTTCATTTATTTCTGGTAAAAGACGCTCATGTCACATTTTCATAGAAATAATGATCCTGAATTGTAAGGTATGTCTCCAAAGATCCTCACTAAAATGTTACCTCCTATATCTTCTCATAGGTCCTTGGAAGAGAAAACTTTTATACAGTGGAGAAACCAGCTTAGAAAGCAAAGTTAATTCATTAATGTATTATTTCAAAATGACTCATGTGACATGATACAGTTCCTTATTTGTAGCTCAGGACTTCCCTTTATCTGTTGGGTCTTAAAAACTGAAAAGTATTTGTTAATCTGGTTCAGTGCAGGAGGATTTTCTTGCAAGACACAGATTTGGTCTTCACCATCAATTTGAGGTGAGGTCAAGACGGAAGCGATACATTTGGCTATGGCTACCTACATGCTCCTGATTTTTCTCTTTTCCATTAGCACATCTCTTCAAACGTCTGGTAAGTCTCTGTTCTCTACTTAGTATGGAGATTTGTGAGTTTTTTCTCATGCCTTCCTGATGTCCTCTTCGGTGGACAGTGAGTTCAGATCTAGTCACTGCATGTAGTTTGCGACAGTTTTATTCAACTCTTAAATTTGGTAGTATCTGTATAGACATTCTTTTTTCCTTAAGCAGGTTTTCAAGGTGGTGTATGAGTGAAAGAAATATATGGGCAGATGTGGGCATAACCTAGACACTGCTGATTCTTGAAAATCAGTCAGCTGAATGCAGACAAAACCTGATGTGAAATTTTTCAGCTCAGAATTCCATGGCAGTGTCCTCTCAGCATGTGCAGAACCACTGGCTGATGTGTGCTTTGAGTTTCTTAGGCAACTCATACAGACTATGGCATACTGATCATTGCATATTGGAATCCCGATTCCAAGCTTCAGGAGAGCTTTACGAAGGACCTTAAAAGCTTCTGTCTGTCAGATTTCAGGTGCTCCTACTGAATATGACTAATTTCCAAGAAGACACACTGCTTTTTTTTCCCCAGTCAAATAGAACAACACAGATAATTTCCCCATCCCAATCTTTGAAACTTTTTTGATATAGCAGGGGAAAAAAACGATGTAGGGGAAAACAAATGATGACGGGTCTACAGCTCTTTCTCACTAGCTAAAGAACTGTGGGAGTCCAGTGTTACTGCCTGAATGGCAGCAGGGACTAGCCAATGCTGATCTAAATCACTATAGAAGAATTTATTTGAGCTTGTTTTTGGGTGAGACCAAGTTTTCTCTAACCCATCTTCTGCTAACCTTCTTAAGGACCAGGGCAGCAGGAAAGCTGCACCAGGGGAAATGCCATCTGGCTTGTTTAGGTCTGCAGCCTTTAAGAGAAATTTCAGTGAGGCTGTTCAACAGCTCCCTGGCAGGTCTGGGATGTGGGGTGCCCCATGGGAACTAACTGTCCTACCCATAGGAAAAAACCTTTGGTGGCAGTAAAGCTCAGTGGCCGAGCAGAGCGAGTTGGATGATATTGCTCTCTCTTAGAGGGGAATGCAAGACGAGCTGCAAAAATAGTCAATGTTTGGACCAGGCTGAAGTTGTGCGCCTTGTTAGAAGCTGGTCTTAAGAAACAAAACGCTGTTGTGCAGTGTCTCACATTTCTATTTACAAGTGTTGCTATTAATGGCACTTGGGATACTTACTTAGCTTAACTGTGCTCAGAACAGAAGTGATGATGCTGCAAGTTGTGGCTTCCCCCTGAGAAACAAGTTGAACTCTGTGAAGAAACAACTTTATGCAGTTGCCAAAAGCTTCCAAAATAATTAACCAAAGAAGAAAAATGCCCCACTTTCTTGATGATCTGAAAACCACAGTGTCATTCTGGGCCAAATATAAAAAAGGTTGAATTTTGAGTAGGTAAACCATTTTTAATAGCTCTAAAGCAAAAAGTCCTTTTACTTGCAAAATTAAAGACTGTTTAATATGCTGGTGATGGAACTTTGAGGACACATGAAAGGTCATTTTTGAATGGCATTTTGAGAACAGTGTGCTTTAAGGAGGGATGTGAAGAAAAGCAATTTCTCTTGAAAGAGCTATATTTCCAGCTTCTGTGTTGCTTGCATGTTAGGAATGTTTTGATTAATGCCCTTCATACTGGTGATTAACCTCCCTTGATTTCTTTCTCTACGGACTCTATATATCCAGGTTGCTTTTGAAGCAAACTGTCAAATAGAAAGTAACTGGCTTTTCTGCTACAAAATCTGTCCTCACATGTTTCCATTCTCATTTTATTTTATAGATATTGGAATATTTTCAATCTATAATGAAGATAGCAAGCTCTGTGCTGAAGCTCAAAATTCTAGCGCAGTCATAACCACCACTTGTGATGAGCACAACAAATTTCAAAAGTTCAGGTGGGTCTCTGCCACACAGCTGCTGAGCGTGGCACTCAAGTTGTGCCTGGGAGTTCTCACCAAGAATGATGAGGCTGCCATCACATTGGAATCCTGTAACAGGACAAATGAGCTCCTATTGTGGGAATGTAGAAATGAGACGCTTGCAACCTACGGCAAGGATTTATTTTTCAACTATGGCAAAGGGAAAGGGAAGAAAATCAGGTTGTCCAAAGGATCAGGCAAAGGGAGCAGATGGAAAATCCATGGAACTGCAGACAACGTGTGCTCACAGCACTATGAGGGTGAGTACAGAAAATCAATCTTTATTTCTAGGTAACCTGACTGCCTCTGTTTACAAAGTGTTCCATTGCTGCTTGTCATGCAGCAACCCTTTTCTTACAGTGATGTCAATAACAGAGCTAACTACAAATAGGTTATAGAAATGCAAGGCAAATACAACCGTATACATTTCTGCATAACTTGGAAAGTGCAATTCTTTCAAATGACAGAATAAAATGACAAAAGCCCTATGATATAATCACAAGGGACAATGGGAATTCTGTTTATACAGCAACATCAGGAGGAAATCTATGACTGTTTCAAAATATGTCTGATCAATTTGAAGAAGTTGTGATTGTGTTACATTTTAACATTTATTGTTGTTATTATTTGGTTTGACCATGTACTATATCTTAGAAGTTAATCTTTAGCTGACATATATGTAATCCACTTCTAACAATGTTTGCCTGGTATTTCCCAGGCCCAGCAAGAACAAAAAAATAGGAAAAAGCACGAGAAAGAGAGCTTAAGTCTTTAGGATGCAATGATGCCTAACCTTGACAAACAAACATTCGAGAGTCAGATCTCCTTTTCCTGCGTTATCACCATTCTTGGTCTATTTAGAGTGGTAATACTGAGGTATGCAGGCTCAAGTGATCAACATCCATTTTACTGTGACACTGGTAGGGTGGGAAGTTAAATAACAAAGGATAAAATTTTTGCTGCTCCCTACAACAGTTTGAATGAAGTTTGTCATGATTTTGTTCAGGTAGCAGCAAATTAGACTGCATAGAGATGGGAGGGTCACATCTCAGCAGAGTTACTTGCAAAATACAAAAACATCACGAAAACTTATAAAAATATTCTGGTATCTCCTTTCCAAGCCTCTTCAACCATACAGGGAAAAAAAACCCCAAACCAACAAAAAAGCCCCTAAACATCAGCCAATGACAAAAGTATGTGTGCAATGGGAGAAGCTGAGTTATGAGCACTTCTGACATGGTGGTCCAGCTAGCAATAAAAGAAAAAGTTAGTTAGAAATTAGTCTAAGGGTTGTTTGAGAGTCTTAATTCTGAATATATTGTCATAGTCATACCTAATTGGTACGACAGCCTTGAAAGGCTTTGTGGTAATGAAATACTGCACAACTCAACTGTGTCCATGGAAAGCTGTCTATGAGCAGACACTGCAGTGAACATCTGAAACCAATTGATTCTATCTGATACCAACTACCTTTTTTCTCTCTGTAGATATCTATACATTGGGAGGAAATGCCTTTGGTGCACCTTGTGTTTTCCCTTTTAAGTTCAGTGGTAAATGGTACACTGAGTGCATCCCTCAAAGTGATGATCCAGGCTCTCTGTGGTGTGCAACTTCTTCAGATTTTGATAAAGACAATTTTTTTGGAAATTGTCCACTAAAAGGTAATTTATTTATAAAGATTTTAAGAAAAGCATTAAGCAAAAGTTTCATCCGCTCTTATGGTCAAAGTCTCCTTGGGATGTGGAAGTAGAATTGGACAGCAAGCTGGATTCTGGCTAGCCTAGTTCACTGTATTGCTATGCAATGATAAAATGAGGGATCTGCTCTTCACTTTCAGTTTTTCTCAAGCAGAAAGGAGGAGTGGTCTTGTACGTGTGGGGAGTGTTCTGAGTGTGATGACTGAGACTAATGGAAAAAGGAAGAAAAAAACCCCTAGGACTAGGTGAGAAGAAAGTTAGGGCAAATGAAAGGCAGAAAGAAGAGCAATGGATGAGAAAGGTGAAATATTGGGAAGCAGGAGACAGTGGTGTGTCATCAGATGGAGCGGAGAAAAGGAGGGCTGGAGTGAATGGAAGGCTGCAGGATACAGGCAGTGACCTTCACCGGCCTTCAGTACTCCTGTGCTCCTTACACCCACAAATCATCCAGCTCAGATTTCCAATAACCCCAGCACAATTAACCCACCCTTTAACCGCCACTTTACATCTGATTGATTGGAAATGATAATTTCTGTCTTGTTGGGAGGTCTGAGAGGTCATAAGAGGCACCCCAAGGTAAGAAATGAGTGTGAAGAACAAGATTTTCTGTATGAGGAATAGAGAAATGAGTGTGTACAGGTAGATGATATCAGTGAGTGGCTTAATGTGGACTGAACTGCAGGAAAAGTGTATTATATGAATAAAAACAGTCAGGGTCAATGGAGAAAAATTAGACTTATGAGGAGAAATAAATAATTCCTTATGTGATTAATGTATTATTAATACTGAACGAAGTATATTTAAGTGGGACAAACTATGTAAAAAATTAGCAAATCATAGTTACATCTCCTTTAGTCTGCAATCAAGAATTTATTTTCTGTGTTAGCAAGTATAATTACCTTGTCAAGTTGCTGTTACCATGTTTTATAGACACCATCCACAAAGATCTTTGGAAAACAAATCCTGTGACAGGAACCCACTATCAGATAAACTCAGAGTCGCTTTTGACGTGGCATCAAGCACGAAAAAGCTGCCAGCAGCAGAATGCAGAATTGTTAAGTGTTACAGACCGTCACGAAGAAATGTATTTATTAGGTAAAGTAAAAAAACCCAAATAAATTAATGCTTTTATTTAAAACGTAGGTCAGCTCTGAGAGCTTTGACATGGATACTTATATTTACCTTGTGAAAATTGGTCTTAGTGATATTCCTAAAAAAGCTTGTCCCTTTCTCATATTTTAATAAAAATTATTAAAATAGTGGAAAAAATCTAACATATTTTAAAAAATCTATGATGACATTTTCTTTTTCCATATTTTAAAATTTTATTTCAAGTTTTATTGGATAACCTAGAAAATCAGAGGTATTTAGTAACTTGACTGTTTGTTTCTTTTGGCCATTTAGGGCTCACTAGTGACCTGGGTATCAATGCAAAGCTCTGGACTGGTCTTTTCAGTGCCCTTGACGGTGGCTGGCAATGGATGGGGGGCAGTCCTTTCAGATACCTAAACTGGGCTCCGGGTAAGTGAACATTTCTGAAACGATGATCAGTGTCTGGGCCGAAATTCTCTTCTCTTCTCCAAATTCCTGTTACCTAAGTCCTTTGCTTTCAGAGAATTTTCACAGGTTACCGTGGATTAAGGGAAAGGTAAGATATTGCAGTAATAGGGATCATACTAGAGATGGATTGTAATTAATTCTCAATTTCCCAGAAAAAGCAGATAGATAGAACATTCAAGAAAACAGTTAAATTATCTTTACCTTGTTCTACTTGTTTTTATCCATAATTTTCTCATCAGGTGTATTATTCAATACAAACATAAATAACTTACAAAAAATAATATAAAGAGAGAAAAATTAAAGAGTAACATTACATAAAAATATTTTCAGTTGTTCTCAGCTATTGCTTATGACATTTATCTGATGTACTTAATAATTTCCATTCTTTTCTTAGGATCTAAGTCACCATCTTGCATGTTGACACATTACGTATTTTCATAACAGTTGTGGTGACTATAGGGAAATCCAAACCACGAGCACTCCCATAGAATTAAATTCGCATTTCATGTCCAGTGTTCAACAGCTAAGGATGCTGAACTGTTTGAACTACCACCCCATAAGGAATTTTGTCTTACATGAGCTTTTATAAAGCTTTTTTCTGTCTGCTGCCTTACTTCACTGAATTTCTTCTCAAGCAGTGCATGGGAGAAGAGGGGCAAGTCTCACATTTGAAATGTTGGCTGTCTTGGCCAATCCCAGTGGTGCTCCCTTGTCGCCCTTCTTGGGAATTTTTCACTCTAAAGAATGATATGGCAACGGCTTTGTAGCTGCAAAAGATTTGCACATTCCCTCCTGTGATGAGGTGAAAATTTTCAGTGTTAACAGAAGGTTTCCATGCTTCTTTCCTGAAGGACATCCCTCTGTGGAATCTGGAAAAATATGTGGGACTTTCCAAGGTTGGAATGGCAAATGGGAAAACCAGGCATGTAATCGGAAACTGGGATATATCTGCCAAAAGAGAAACTCCTCTTTAGATTCCTCCCCTATTGCCTCAGGTAAGTGGGTAAACAAATAAGTCTATTTTTGCAGTGAGTGAGAAATATTGAGAGGATGTCACATATGAAATTACAATATATTATAAAAACAAAAGGATTACCCTTGTTGACCTGGATCAAACAGTGGGAGAACTTTAATTTTCTGGTTCATTTTAAAGATGATATCTAGGTGTTGTTCATCATTTTGAAAAGATCCCAGGATACTAAAGAAGGTAGGATTACGTGTTTAGTCACATTACCCAGACCAGGAAATACTGGTGAATATCCTCTGTTCTGAAAGATACACTAAAGATGTGGCCTGCTGAAAGATGTGAGCCAGAGTTCATGCTCCCCCTTCTCTCTATGACACTTTTTGCTCTGTTCTGAAAAGAAAAATCCAGAATACGGGACTCACCAATCTAAATTTACACTAAGAAATAGCAGCTGAACAAAGTGTACAGCATTTCTGGGCAGCTGGGATTTCTGTCATGTCTGGTATAACATAAATGTGTCTGGGCTTTATGATATATGATTTGGGCTGCGCAGAAACTCCCAGAGAAAAAACATACATCTTCAAAATTCACCAAGTCCCTGTGTAGGAAAAGAGACCCTTTTCTGTAGAACATTGCTGTACTCATACCCTCACTGAGGGAGATGTGAACCTGAGATGTGTCCTGCAAGTTTACTTGCCAAATTACTTAGTGTTTATTTAATCCTGTTAAAGTTTTTTAGTGCTCCCAGCACCACTGACATGGGAAAATCTATTTTGTATTCTTTATGGTCCACATACTTTTGCTTCCGTCCTCTGCCAGTACATGCTCCAATATTTCAAATTCTTGTCAATACAGGTAATTTTCTTTTTTATTGAAAGAAAGTGCAGAACAGGGCTGCTCATTAATTGTTTGAAATAACTTTTTTAGGTGACTTAAAGCCTGTCAAGTGCCCCAGGGGATGGATGGCCTATGCAGGTCATTGCTATAGAATTTACAGAACACCCAAAATATGGAAGGAAGCCCAGTCTTCCTGTAGAAAAGAAGACGGAGAGCTGGCGAGTATTCATAATATTGAGGAGTACAGTTTTACAGTGTCGCAGCTTGGGTACAGTGAGTATTCCTGCAGGTCACTTTTTTATATGGAATTATTATGTTGCTATTATTCATTTAATCATTGTAACCATGATCTTAAATGTTTTTTAAGTCCTTCAGTCAAATGTAGGTGTGAGACATTATTGTTCCCTTTTAAGACATACCCATACCTACGATTACCTTTGTGTTCTCAGAGCCAGACGATGAGCTGTGGATTGGTCTAAATGACTTCAGGGTTCAAATGTATTTTGAGTGGAGTGATGGGACACCTGTGACTTATACCAAATGGCATCATGGAGAGCCAACCCACACACGAAATAAAGCAGACTGCATCGTTATGAAGGGAGAGGTAAAAATCCCTCTCCCACTTTCATGCTTTCTTCTGTCCCTTGTGCCCCCCAAAAGGAAAACATCTCTGACAAAAAAGATTCAAAAACTTAAAGGCTTTTATGAACTTGGTTTAATTCAGAATATCTCAGTGGAGGGAGACTGGAGACCAGATCTGGGAAGATGCATGGTGGGGCACCAGGAGCAGTGCACTGTGATGAGACTTGATCTGCTCTGTAACGGTTGCAATGAATCTCCTATCTGAAAGTGGCTGAAGTAACTCGTCACTCACATTCAGCATGGTGGATCATAGCTGCATACTGTGATTCTTGGAGCAGGGGCTTTCTTATGTTTCCCCTATAAGACCTAAAATAATAGGTTTATTAGAGATGCTTTGGAGGTTCATATTACAGGAGGCACAAAAAATTAGGTACAAAAATTCTATCTTGTTTTATAGTTAACATAAAATAACATATTGTAATACTATGCAAAAAGACTTAAACAATACTCTTTTAATATTTTTTGTTTAGTTCATCCAACATTTCTTTGCTATTGTCATCTCGTTAAATGAACATAGAAAATACTACACTGGTGAGAATGGAGTGGAGCAGCATGTTTCCTTCCTGCATTCATCAACCACTGAATCTTTAATACATGCAACCCTCATTCTCACACCTCTGAGGAAACTTGGTCCTTACTGTCTTTATTGTGCTCCCTATTTTGGAGTTTTGGAGAAAGCAGCAAGGCAAGAAAGAGAGCAGAAACAGCCCCAGCTCTATGAATAGAGAATTCTCTCTGAGGATGCTGAATATTCCTGTTAGGTTTGGATTTTCTCTAGAATTCACTTCTCTTTGTGGTTTCTTCTCACCGTGCACAGGATGGATCCTGGGCTGACAGTGCTTGTGAAACGAAACTCGGTTACGTCTGCAAAAGAAAGCCTTTGTCAGAAGAACCAGGGGAAGATGAGGTTACCTACCCAGGCTGCCCGAAAGTAAGTGTAAAATAAAAGCAGCAAAAGGTTGTTGCATCTTTTTCTCCCATGATGGCGAGCAGCAGAGGTCAATTATTTTGACTGTTCTTGGTGGAGCCTGAGAAAACTGTTAATTTCAGATGTACTGATACTCCTTATACTAATGAGGAATTTTTTTCCTTTATTTAGGTAGACTTTTTTTTTCATTCCCTTACATGCACACTTTGCTCAGCTCTCTCCTAGTGCAGAACTGGTCACTTCACCCATAAAAGCTACTCTCTGCAGAGCATATTGGTATTTTTTCATGCTGTAACTCACTGGTCTTGGGTTGTACACAGTCTTCTCAGTTCAATCAAACGGCCACAGGAAGCAGGAATATTTGAGCTGACTGTTTTACAGCCTTTCGCAACAGCTACGCTTACCCAGTGAAAAGGTAGGGCAGGCTTTACACAAGATGCTGCAAAGTGGCTGGGAGCGTGCTTGCCAACTCCAAGTCATAACCATGGCTCACTGCTCGCAAAGACCCCTTGTATGTCCTTTATCAAGGGGCAAGATGCAGTGTTGTTGTTCAAAAGCTGTGTTTGATTATCCCCTTTGTTTCTTCTCATGGTTTCTGAGATTAATTTTGACTTGGGGTGTCGTATTAATGTAGCTTTTGGAAGCGTACTGTGCTGCGCAATCTGACAGCCTGCTCATCTATCTCTGCTGTTGACACTGGCAGGGCTGGATGAAGCACGGCTTTTACTGCTACTCCGTGGGGAAGTTGCCAGCAACATTTTCAGACGCAAAACAAATCTGTGAAGCAAACAAAGGTTACCTTACTACTGTGACAGACAGGTATGCAAACGTAATTCTTGTCCTTTCATAAGTGCGACTAGGGTGGAAGCATCAAAGAGAAATTACTTTGCAGTTATTCATAGTGTCTACTGTGAAATTACTCTGCTGAAAAATTTACCGTAGAACCGAAGTCGCATTAAAAAATACATCAGGGGCTTGTATGTCATTAATACAAATATACAAGCCATTGCTACTACACACCTACATTGTTTCTTACTCAACTAATTAAAAAATTGAGTCAACCCCCCAACAATCCTGGATTGCCAGATTGGTTTAAAACTTATTGAACTAAAACCAAACAGATAAATATGGAAGTATTGCTTTCTTATGGATTTGAGCTTTTCAGCCTTTTCTTTGCAGCAGGTAGATTTGGAAACATACCCTTTTTAGAATAAAAGTAGGTTTTTTTTTTTCCTCATAACAAGATTGGAAGATCTAGACCTTTTCATAAAGCCTGATAAAACACTGTAGCACTTATTTATACAGAATAAATAACATATGTGCCCTACCACAAGTATTGTCTGGCTTGTGTTTTTTGTTGCGCAGTACAAAAGGAGAATAGAATAACTCTAAATTCTAAATGTGATTTACATTACCAAAATTTAAATTAAAATTTAATTTACAAGACAATTAGAACTATAAAATTCAGATTGCTACCCTTACTTCAATCCATACTTATCTATTCCCATGTTACAAATCACCTTACGTTTACCAGATTTGTTACAATGAAATGTTTGAAGAAATGAACAAATTATGATGAAATGTGATACATCCGTTTGGTACTTATTCTTCACAGATATGAACAAGCTTTTTTGACTTCTGTAATTGGATTCAATCCAGCGAAGTATTTCTGGATTGGTCTCTCAGACACAGAGGAGCAGGGGACATTCAGGTGGGCCAGTGGGGATGTGGTCACCTTCACTCACTGGAACACAGGGATGCCCGGTATGTGCCATGGGAGCTGTCGAGTTTCTGTTCTGGGGACCCAAAAAGTGAAAAATAAAAGTTGCATTAGAAACTCTTCTGGCATAAAGCAGCAGAAATAACAGTTCAACTTTCTGTTTGTGCTGAAGGGATGAAATCAGGGGTTGTGGTTACTCCTTCCAGTAGACCACCTGGGACTGCCTGTGTCTGTGGTGTCATTTGCTCTTTGTTGTTTGATGGTTTTGCTAAGTGATTCATATTATAATCTAAAAAGGAATTTGATATACTTTCTTTAATGATTTAATCAAAATGCACATGAGCTATTGTGAGCTATTGGCACCCAAACACAGTAGGGATAAGGTACTTTTAAGTAAGTAGCATATGCTTTGAGGAGATGCAGCCATTTATAAATAGGGTTTAAAAATTTTGTGTTTCATGAAGGAAGGGAGCCAGGCTGCGTGGCAATGCTAACAGGAACTTCAGCTGGATTATGGGATATTTTGAACTGTGAAGAAACAAACATGTTTCTCTGCAAGCAGCTGATGGAGGGAGTGACCCCACCTCCTCCTCCAACAACGACCTCTCTCCCATCGTGCCCAGAGGGATGGCAATCTGTTCCTCAGAGCGGCTTCTGCTTCAAAGTAGGTGTTTAATTTCTGAATGCAAACTCTTGTCATTTCAAATGAGAGAATATATATCGTGTATGCAAGGAAGGTGGATTTTACCTTGCCTACCTGCTAGCTAGTCTGTGGTAACATGTCTCTGGCCATCCCGAGGTGGTGCGGCTGGGCAGTGCTGGGAAGTGCTGTATGTAGATTGAACTGAAGTTTGGAGTCACAGGGACTCGGAAATGATAGGAAAAGCAAAGTTGCCATAATCAAATTTGATAGATGATCACAGACTTACGGTTACAAAATTAAATAGTAAGAGATAAAATTAGAAACCAGGAGACCAGGAGAAAGATAGAAGCCCAGAATTCTGTTTCTACCTGTTTCTATTCTGTAATACCCAGCCCAGTAATTGTCCACTTTTCTTAGATTTTTCAGGGATCAAGGGAGAAAATGAAAACATGGTTTGATGCAAGAGATTTTTGCAGAGCCATTGGGGGAGATCTGGCATGTATCCACAGCGAAG
>NW_010415617.1:0-11448 GCF_000710305.1 Buceros rhinoceros silvestris
ATATATATATCCCCTATATGTTTCTCAAATGATGAGTAAAATAAAAATATTAAAATAGAATTGCATGACATTGATATTTTCATTTAGGTATGAATGTTTCAAGCCACCTACATTACTACTTTTGATAGCTATGGATACAGAAATAATATTATCTTACAAGCAGAGAAGATAATTCATCTATCACAACTTGGAATTTCCTGAGGCATTATATAGAAATTGAATACTCCATACTATTCTGTAAACTGCTTCTGAGAGCCTTCCCATGCAATAAGGAAAGATGTACTAAATTTATTAGATTTTTAGATGAATGTCCATATGAATCTCACCAATTGCTCTTTTGTTCTTTTAAAATCCTCTAGGATATTTCGATAATGATGATTTTCAAAGTTGCTTAGCAGCCAAAGCTCCCACTAAAGCTTCCACGGGCTTAGGTTGGACAGATATCACTAGGGTATGCCAAGAGCATTAAGTCGGCATTTTTATATTCACATATGTTCATTCCATGAGAAGCAAATGGGTTTTTTACTAAATATGTGCTGTGAGAACAGGAATATTGTGTCCTTGTCAATAACTGCATGATAAAACAGAGACATCTACTGGTTAAAATAGGAAATAGGAAAAATAGCAAAACTTCTTTTATGGAATAGTAGACTAAAGCTTGTCAGACTTCCTTTGCTTCCTCACTCCACGGCTGAGGTCCAAAATCTGCTCTTCATTACATAGACATCCTTCTTTCCTTGGTGATCAGCACATTCCCAATAAAACTTACCAAAACATTCAGACTCCACTTGTGCACTCTGGTTAAAGGCAACAGCCTTTAACCTTTTGATTTCCTGAGAACAAAACCAGGCCCTGTGTCACAGGCTGACCATGAGTGTTTGAAGCCTAATAGACATTTATATGCGACCAGACAAAACCTATGTTTTCTGTAGAGCAGTGAATATTTAACCCTTCTTCTGTCCAGTCCACAGTTTAGGAGAAAAAAGGCATTCCTTGAAAACCCTATTCAGCACCTGCCCCAGTTAGTTGTGCTCTAAGCAGTCTGAATTCCAGCCCTAAACTGGAAGGTTCACGTAACTTACAGGCATTTTCCTATCTAGTATGCCATTAGCCTGAGCTCAACTGAATGAGCAGTACCTTTTAATAATATTTTAACAACAGATAATATATTTTGTGCATGAGATCTTAATTTAATTATGATTTGACTTTTTTAAATATGATGTGATGACATTTATAGATCTGTTAAAGTATTGGTACTCTATGGATGCATTACAGAATACATCACGCCTTAATAAAGGCTTGAAACTGGACTGTTACAGATAAAGTTCCTAAAGTAGTTCTGGAGGGATATCTAACACGAGGAAAAGTTTCTAACCCAAATTCTGTGGCTCAGCATCCAACCCAGCTAAAGAATGTTCTTTGCAAATTTTGGTTGTGTAGGCACAGGAGGAGGTAAAACTCCTAGCAGCGTACATTTCAAAGTCACTGGAGAAAACAAAAATTCTTTCTACATGAAACACAAACTTGAAAAGGAGGGTAAGGAAGTCTACACAAAATATTGAGCTCTGTTCCCAGATCCATCCCATCAGTCTTGTCATGGTAGCTCTACCAGCAGTGTGTTCCGATTGGGTTTAAAACTGTGCAAAATAGGAGCACTCCAATAAAAGTTGGCCATCCTCTGCACCAGCTTTCGAAGAATCTGACTCCATCTTTTCTTGAACGTTTGGAATTCCAGGAGCTGCTGAAGATGAAAGATTAGAAGTTAAAAATCACTTGTTTCACTACTCGTAATTGCGATAAGGTCCGATTATATTACCTCCTTACATTAACTGATAGGGTCAGGATGGGAAGGATGAATATTTATTGCACCTTCAGAGGCTCTGATTCTGTGTCTAGTTTAGGCCGTTCTTAAAGTATCCTGTTTTCTGCCAAGCTGTCTAATGCTCTGGAGTGCCATTTTAACTATCAGAGGCAAAACCTATTCTTCCTGTACTACCTCCTTTCTAATAGAAAAAAGATTAAGGCAAAAATGTTATAAGAGATCCACATCCAAATTATTTGTGTTAGGCTACTCTCACCCAACTAATTTAATCAGCTCTCCAGCTGCTTTAGATCATGGTAGGGGAAGTCAGAAGTTGAGTTTGTTCAGCAGTCGGCCTTCTGCTACAGCGTTACTTCAAAGAGCACTCACTTCAGTTCTCCGTCTGATTTTTTATGATATTGATTCTTAAGCTGCTTAAATATTTTATGTAACAGTCATGATTTCCATGGTGCAAAAACTACACTGTTTTTGCTGATGTTGTTGACTTATTTTGAACTAGTTTAAATAGGGCTCCACTATACCTCAGTCTGCAGTGTAGACGTAGCCTATGAATGCTACTGTTACTTGACATTACAGAATACTGTGGCTTTATACAATACTATTTTGTTTCTTTTCCTCCAGTTTCTCAAGCTGTCAGCTTTGCTTCTTAGTAACATGTCTTTGTGGTACTGAAAATGGTGGGAAATTTTTGTAACGTACCTCCATCTAACCAAATCAATTTTCTTTCTTTATTGATTGGATTAAGACTAGAATCTTTGAACTGCTGCACAATTTTTTCATCCCCTAGAATTACAATTGCCCTAACACTCTATCTGACTTTTAGGGTTGTGTTTAAGGGGAGAGATTCTAGAATTTAAAAGTTAATAAAAAACAATATGCAGTGAACCATGGAGAGAAAAAATACTTTAAAATAACAGTAGGAGATCGAATTAAGCAGTTCCTTCTTTCATAGGGAAGTTATGAATGTATTATCAAGTGCTCATCATATTATTTGATGACTGTGTTCTCAGTATGTTTTGGTAGGATTGTTGTGTAGTTAGAATAACTAAACTTACTGTAAATGAAATTAAATCTTATTAAATATCATCTTAAAGCACACTGAAAAGAGAAAATGTTAATTATGAGGAATCTAATATTGTTTAACAATTTATAACAAGAGACACATTAAATAAAAATACTGTATATCAGGTCTTGACTCAAAAGTTAAATCAATGTTCTTTTTGAGAGATGTGTTTAGTAAATTCTATTAATTCAAGGAGCTGAAATCCCCACAGATAATGAAGTCCTTTATGTTGTGAATGGAATATGTATATACATATACATACATGCCATATGTATATATGGCAATTTTTCCCAACAGGATAGGATTCATTCGTTCCAGGAAATGCAAAAAACTAAGGGCTGGTAAACAGGTCTATCTATTTTCTTCACCTCAATCTCTCTCTTTTCCTCTCCTCTTTTTTCTTTTTTTCTCCTTTTTTTTTTTTTTTAATTTGTATTAAGACCATAGTCCCCATGGTTATGGGCATAGTCTTTGACACATGAAAAGAGTGTAACTAGTAAATCATTTTGTTAGAATTTGATAGCATCCTAAAACAGATGAGATGATGAGATGAGATGAGATGAGATGAGATGAGATGAGATGAGATGAGATGAGATGAGATGAAAGCTGTTGAAACTATAGTTAATAATTTAAATGTCATAAATGCAAGTCTATGTAGTAATGAGAAAAAGTATCATACTGCACATCTTTCCAGCAGAAGTCTAAACTGCTTATAAGGGAAAAGAGAGAAAGAAAGGGAAGTCACCTTAGAGTTATTATAAAAGAAGACAGTTAAGACATGCAGGCCTTTAACAACACATGACTGTATTGCAAAAGAGGAAACAATGGGATTCATCTCCCTAACAACTCTTATTCCACAGGTGTGGGAAATATTGGCATAAACTTTTTATAAACCTATAGATTGATAAAGACATTGTATATAGAGCTGCAGTTCTGAAATATATAAAGAAACTGACATGAAGTGAAGACACAAAAATTATTTTAAAGTGAGTGTAGTTTGTCTGAATTTTTTGCCTGTAATAATTTCAAATAATGCTGAATAGCAAATCCCTTTGATAAATAACAGCAGTCTGAAGGTGGGAGATCATCCTTATTCACTGTATTATATCAATGAAAGACAGTCAATGGTAAAAAGATACTAGAATGAGGATAGTTTAAACAAAAATCTTAATATGGCTTTCAGCAAATTAGACTTGTGTACATTCATGGTTAATATTTGGAGGTTTCAGCTATAAATAAATTGCATTAAAACGAAGTGGCAAATACAAACAGTAAGAATGAAGAAATTTCTAATTTCCACAGCATTTCTTTTTGAAACCAGTTACATCCAGCTTTCTATTTCATGTTGAATGTTAGTATCAAAATTAGTATCGTCAAAATAAATCTGTACATCAGGTGTGTTCATTTTCTCCATTAAGTCATTCAATAGCCTATATGAAAACATCTCAGAGCTAAACAATTGGGTTTTGAATTTTCATTGCTCCTGCTGGTTTAGCTCTAGCATGATTTGCCAGATGTTTCTAATAACTTATTTAATGGCAAGCAGTAAAAAGAAATTTCTTATCTCTGGTGAGATTCCAGCCTATTTCAGTGGTATTTTGTCTGAGAAACAAATACTGTGCCAGCATTATCTTTATTTTAGCGGTATTATTTTTATAATTGGTATACTTTCCATACCTTCATGAGAATGTGTGTGTGACATGACAGCACACTGCTGTATTTGGTCAACAGCCGACTGAATATCCGTCAGCAGTGTGCCCAGGTGGCCAAGAAGGCCAACAGAATCCTGGCTTGTATGGGAAATAGTGTGGCCAGCAAGAGGAGGGGAGAGATTGTCCCCCTGTACTCGGCACTGGTGAGGCCATACCTTGAGTACTGTGTCCAGTTTTGGGCCCCTCCGCTTCAAGAAGGACATTGAGGTGCTGGAACGTGTCCAGAGAAGGGCAACAAAGCTGGTGAAGGGTCCTCACGTCTTCAGATGCTCCTCATAAGAGCACAAGTCTTATGAGGAGCATCTGAGAGAACTGGGATTGTTTAGCCTGAAGAAAAGGAGTCTCAGGGGAACCCTTAATGCTTTTTACAGCTACCTGAAAGGAGGTCGTAGCAAGGTGTGTGTCAGTCTCTTTTCCCAAGTAATAAGTGATAGAATGAGAGGAAATGGCCTCAAGTTGCACCAGAGGAAATTCAAATTCGATATTAGAAAACAATTCTTCACTGAAAGGGTTGTGAAGCTTTGGAACAGACTGCCCAGGGCGGCTGTGGAGCCCCCGTTCCTGGAGGACATGTAGATGTGGCACTTAGAGACATGGTTTAGTGATGGAATTGGCAGTGTTATGTTAACAGTTGGACCGGATGCTCTTAAAAGTCCTTTCCAACCTAAATGATTCTGTGGTTCTATGCTGCGCGTTGCCAAGGGCCCTCATTCAGCACTGGGCTGGGGGACAGCTCCCGCCCCGCTCAGCCGCGCCGCCCTGCTGGGTCCCAGCACCACTCCCAGACGAGCTTCCTTTGCTGCTGCCTGTCAGCCCAGCGCAGTGCTGAGGCTCCCTTTTCGGTTTTGGGGGCAGGTTGTTTGTTTTTAATTAAATTCCTGCCAATTAAGCTATGGTTTGTGCTTGCAAGAAGTGCAGAACAGATCTTGCATATGGTCTGCTATGCAAAAGAGTTGAAAACAGCAAGGTCTTTGTCATGACAGATAGAAATTTTGAAAATTCTGGTACATTCATCTAAGTAATAATAATCAGCTTTCACTACACAAAAACTAGACAGCTAGTACAAAACACAACCTAAACATAAGGAACATGCCAGCTGCGATCATCAAAAGGTTTAGAAAACTTCTGAATGAGGGCAGGCAGAGACTTTGTTAAAGACGTCTCATTCTTTTTTCATAAATTTAGTTGATTTTCTTATACACATGGGCAAATTGTTTCATCTAAAAGTAATATTTAGGGAGGTAAAAAAGCTCTGCAGACACAAAACTATTTTATGAATAAACATGACTTCAACATGACTCTTGAAGTTAATTTTTTGTGTTTATCTGTAATAGGAAGTTAAATCTGTCCCATTCTTGTACAGCAAAGAAAGCTCTAGCTAGATAATACTTTTTAATGTAACCTACCTTACATTGAATTAGTTAGTTGATTAAACTTGTTACACTGTAATTTCAAGCAGGTACTAGTTCCACTTCTGTCAATAATATGATACAGAAATTCATGTGCTTATCCAAATCCTAGTGAAAAAATAAAGTGATTCCCATTCACTTAGCTGACTCTGGATCGGTCATTTCTTCTACATTAAGTTCTAGTGAGCTGATTGCTATTTATCATTAAATAATTCATTTCATGTCTCCAGCTGATATAGCCTCTTGCTGTTCAACAACAACAAAATATTAGAACAGACTTGATTTGGATTTTAATCTGTTAACAACCCCCAAGTAATGCTCATTAGCTTTGTGCTAAATAAACAGTATTCAGGATTGTCTCCATTGATGCTAAAGTGAATACATATGCCTCCTCCCCAGCTATGAAGACTGCCCTCATCTGTGACTACTTAAGGTCTCCTATGTTTGCCAGTCTAACAGATACCCCCAGTGTCATCCTCAGCTTTAGCTCATAATTAATTACAGCAGGTTTCTTCAGGGCTGTGCAGGTCCAGCTAATAGTCTCACTTGCAATCCACTGCCTACTACTTGTGCCTGGTAGAATTTCTCTGGTCTCCAAAATCTCTGTCGCCACTTTTTGCTCACATTATTTAGTAAGTACATCCTGCAAATTTTAGCAATTGATTTTCTCTTACGTAGCTATTGTGCCACCAGTGTTCTAATAGACTTAGTGCTCCCTGGTTCGGATTTTTAGAGATTCAGTCCACATTCTGAGGATTCTTATTTTCCCATGTTATCCACTGGAAGATTGCCTTATACAAGCCACCTCCATATTCAGCTATAATCAATTGCTCAGACCCATGTTTTACTAAATCCTGATGTGGTATTTCTAGGTGGTGGAACCCCAAGGTCATCCTTCCCTAAAGGAGTAATTAAGTCAGTAAGTAAAGGCAGTTTGCTCACCACAAAGTGCAGGAGAAATGTATTCTATTACTGTATCCTTATAGAACAAATACCAAAACCACTAATATACCTGTAACAGAATGCAGGAGAGGTGTATTTTATTATCGTTCATTTAAACCAGGAGTATACCAGGCTGCTCTCAAAGAAGACAGGATCCCTTCCTAAGCAGATTTACCCCTTCTGAGAGTCTAGGTCTTCGGAGGCAAATATTCGTCTATGGAGTAGGAAGATCAGCACAAGTGGAAGAGGGATAGATTTGGAAAGGCTTTGTGAAAAAAAATGGAGTTGATGCAGGGGCCTCCAGCAGGAAGGATATCAGCCACACAGAAACGATTTATGACTGAAATTCTGACGTGAAGAATGTTCCAAGACAGTAGTAGTTTCTCAGGTCAGGTAAACTTATCAGAGCCGGTTGCTCTACCTACATTGCTTAGATATAGCTATTCTTGAAGAAGTCTGAATGACTGTGCTAGGTCAGCAAAGATCTCCTTTTCAGGAGAAGTTTGCTTTAAACCTATAGCATTTTGTATTCCCTCCCATGTGATGTTAAGCAGCATCCTCATAGGTTGAAAATTTTCACTCCACTGTAGCTTTGAAAGTCAGGCGACTGTGCTGCGAGCTTAGTTGCTTCCTGTGCTCTTGGCCACCGCGGAGCTAGCCGTGCCTGCCTGCCTGCATGTCGTGCCGTGCCGTGCCTGCCTGCCTGCCTTCTTGCTTGCTTGTTTCTCCCAGAGATGCCGTCACCGCACGCCCACCGCTGCCGCAAGCCCTATCCCTGCTGCCGCCGCATTTCCACACAGCCGCGCTGCGGGGACAGACCCCTCGTGCCGCCGCTGCCGCTTCCTCAGCAAAGCGCCGCCACAAGAGACCAGCCCAAAAAAACCGACTGAGCTGTTTTTGCCGGAAAAGCTGCCGTGCCGCCTTGGCACGCCACATCGGAGCCCTGCATCAGAGCTCCGCCGCCGAGCCGGGTCCGGACTGCCCGCTCGCCTGAGAGCTGTTTGCTTTCACCTCAATCCATGCTAGAGACTGGTAGGATTGTGCCTGATTCCACTCTATCTCGCGCTGCTGCGTAATTCGTAAATGCGTGGGTCTCTGTGTTCTGCTCACGCGGCAGAACCACGTCGCCGCCGCTTCCTCAGCAAAGCGCCGCCACAAGAGACCAGCCCAAAAAAACCGACTGAGCTGTTTTTGCCGGAAAAGCTGCCGTGCCGCCTTGGCACGCCACATCGGAGCCCTGCATCAGAGCTCCGCCGCCGAGCCGGGTCCGGACTGCCCGCTCGCCTGAGAGCTGTTTGCTTTCACCTCAATCCATGCTAGAGACTGGTAGGATTGTGCCTGATTCCACTCTATCTCGCGCTGCTGCGTAATTCGTAAATGCGTGGGTCTCTGTGTTCTGCTCACGCGGCAGAACCACGTGGCCGCCACCATCTCGGATTGCTGCCACGGTCCATGTTTGCTTTTGGTTTAACCCTCGCCTTCCCAAAACCCTCAATACCTCACTGTTTTCCTTTGTATTTAATATATCTCTGTTTGTAGTGTTATTAAAGTTTGTTTCAGTTTTCCAAAAAGCGCTTTAGAGGTCTCACTAATTCTTTTCTCCCTTCCCCTATTTCTGCTGGAATAGGGGAAGGTATTATCGTTACCGGACCTTGGCTCAGCCTCAGCCAAACCAGTGACAATGACCTAGTGGTAAAATCTCATCTTTAACTACCTGTTATTCCCCCTCCTGCTAGACTTATCATCACTATGATCATGCTTATGTTTTCATCATTAGTCTTCCATGCATACAGGAATTGGTATACAGCAAACTACTGCTACCTTAAGCGTCCTCAGACACAGACCTGAAGGTCACTGTATTACAGAAGCAAAGGCAGTCCCTTTGACTACCTGACATCAGCTTCACTGCTACACATGTTGGCTCCCAATCTGGGTGATATTTATAGGACAACACATTCCTGGACATATACCACTTAACAATGACTACTTAGGTAGACTCTGAACTTCATGGAACCATGAATAAGCATCCAAAAGTGCTTGAATTCACTAGCTTAATGGGAACTTGGGTCTGTCAAGCTGAACTGAAGACAGAGCAGTGGCTGCTCATCTGCTGATGAACTAGTAGCCATCTCTCATATCTAAAGAAATGATAGGGAGTCATCCCAATGAAAGAAACAAAAAGAAAAGACTGTGCATCACTTAGGCACCAGCTAAGTACAATACTAAGAACTTAACCTTCATATATGGAGGTTAAAGTCAGGCTTAATGAATATCCCTGAAAGATCAATGACAAACATTCAAACTGAGTCCTTCAAAATCTTAATAATAATGATCTAGGAAAAAATGGAAATGAAAGGTCAGAAATCTGAATAATGTCATCAAGGAAGGAGATGAAGAGTAGCAGAGAAAAGCTGTTCAGTGATTACACACACTGTCAGAACCATTATCAGATGTGTTCCTGAAAGGGCAACTGTGATAGAGCTGTAAGCTGAACAAAATTTACTTTATCCTCTTAAATTATTCCCTCTTCTCCATCTTATTTTTCAAAAATTAAACTTTCTATTCTATGTGGAGCTGTTAGACCTGTGCCAGGAGTCTGCAATCAGAGGTTATTCTTAAGAGGTAAAAAGAGTTGAAAGAGTAGACGTGCATAAGCAGTGACAATTGTCCCCTTGTGATATGATCTTACAGGCTCTGTAAGATAACTACAAAGGATGTCTATTTTGAGACTTGATGACAGAATGATATAAACTTCTTTCTTACTCTATCATGGTACTCTGTCTGTGGTCATAGATTGATTACCTGGAGTATACAAAATTTTCCAGGAATCAGTCCGGAAAACAGTTTCAGAAACATGCCCAGAACACAGGAAGCTTGCTGGGAAAGATTCAGTCACTGGTGGGTTTTTCACTCTTCTGTATCAGGATAGCTAGCCTAGCAGATTGCTGCAGGCCTTCCTTATAAATTTGGTGCTTCTATTAAGACGGTATATCTGTTCTATGATGATTTACCAGTTTAATACTATCTGCAAAGTGGTTTTTATGTAGACTCAGATTAAGGAGTCCCTTTCTTTTCTCCTTCTTTTTCTTCTAGTTGGTCATGTTCTTCCTGGCAATCCTCTGCCATTTTTTGCTTAATGAGTTGTAAAATCTAATAAATTGAAATAATTAATTACAATAATTAAATAAAACAATCAATTGCAATAATTAAAGCATACTGTGTGTGAAATGATATACAACTTAATTACACAATGCAGTCCCAGACAAATAAAAGCTTAAGATTCTTACATTGGAAGAAACTAAAATACTTTCCTTTGCTGTAAATTCTTTTCACCAAGAACAGACATAGATTATATGTATAAACACTAAAAATTCCAAGCCTGCTATTCTGTATATTAAAATAGCAGACAGAGTTCAGGCTCGTGTGGTACCAGCATATGAATGAATGGCTGGAATGAAAGGACAGATGGTTGTTGTCAATAAAACACTGTGGATGGCAACTCTAAACAGGCAAGTTTTGTACACAAGACCATTTTATATGCTTGGAGTTTTAGTGTTGTCAGGCAGTGTGAGAAGAGGTGCTATACACTGATTCATCTGTTTTCTAGGATCTTTTGTATGCTGGTGAATGTTTAAGTTCAAAGTAAATTCCCTGTGACAGACTGAAATACCAGTGTTTTCTAGTTAAAACCATTTTGATGACAATTGGACAGATACGTTCTCATTACTTTCTTTTTTCAGACAATACATGTCATGATGTCTTTGTATTATACAGCTTTTTTCTATTCTGTTATTTACATTCTGATGCTGGCCTCAATGAGGAAGCCATCAGTTTGACAGAAACTGCAAGCTCAAATATTCAGACCTGTGCCACGTTTATTTGTTCTTTGAACTCTGAAAGAATAATTATGTTACTGAGTGTGTTAGAGACCTCAATCGTGCATTAGTTATTTCACGGTGATTTCAGTTAAGTGGAGAACCTAGCATATGTTATTTAAGCTTCAAACTTTTTCACAGTGAAACTTGGTACAGGCACCTTCCATGGTTTGAAAGGCAGTTATTGCTGTCCAATCGTGGACCCTTTTGTCTGCCTGTCCTGGTTTGAGCTGAAACTTCCTTGTTTTGGGAAATGGACAAATAGAATTAGTCCATGCAAATACGATAATTTCGCATTTAATTGGTTAAGGGGGTCAGGTGGAAGGTTATGTCGGGAGCCTTTAAAGGCAGCAGGCAGGAGTAGTGGCCCCTCTTGGACTTCCACCCGCTGCACGGAGAGAGGACTCCCACACTCTGCTCTGCCGCCGACTAGGGCTGATTAGGCCGAACCAGGCCCGAGACCTGAGAGGGAACCTGAGGGCCTGCTACAGACTCTGAACTCTCTGGACTGTTTTGCCGTGAATCCCGTCCCGTCTGGAAACCGGGTGAGAATATCCAAATCTGCTCCGCCGAGAGCCGAGGGGTTTTTTTCTCCTACTATTAAATAGGCTGCGCACAGTGGGGG
>NW_010415617.1:11775-12454 GCF_000710305.1 Buceros rhinoceros silvestris
CCCCCCCGTCCTCGCTGCGGACAGAACTTTACTTTGCTCCACCTGGGACGCAGCCGTGGAGCAGAAGGGCAAAAGCTTTCACTCCCACCTCGTCGTTGGCTGCCTGCCCAGAACGCTGACCTTGAAAAGGACCGTACAGAACTTTGGTTATCTGAGTCTTCTTTTCTTAGTTCTTTTTTTTTCCCCTTTTTCTCGGTTTGTGCCTATATACATATGTGTGTGTGTAGTCGTGTGGTTTTATTGTTTATTAAAAGTTTGTTTCAGTTTTCCAAATGCAGACCGAGGTGTGAATTTCTTCCTTCCCCTTTAAACTCCTTCTGTCTCTAGCCAGACAGAAGAGAATCGTTAAGGGATCCGAGGGATTATCTGCCTCAGCCCAGCGACCCTTAACACTGCCTCTGTCCTCGCTACAGCACATCACAAAATTTGTTAATCAGCCCTGCCTAAGTATGCAGTGTCATTGCTTTCATTCTTTATTAGGACTGGCTTCTTTTGCTGTTGTGGGTAGTGGAAGTTTTAAAGGGATGTATAGTCCTCCTAAACAGGATAGATTAATCAAAGTATGTTTTCTGAATGGGCTGTATGAAGGATGAAGACCGGTGGTCCACAACTCACTTGCAGGAGAAATGAATAGATGTTATTCCTCCAATATATATGGCTAAAAAAAAAAAAAAAAAAC
>NW_010415617.1:12546-37133 GCF_000710305.1 Buceros rhinoceros silvestris
ACCAAACAAAAAACAGGCAGCAGCTGTCAGTACTGGTAGGGAGAGATACAATGCTGTTTGGAATACTTTTAAATATTTCAAAATATGAAAGGCACTACCCATTCTGTACTGTTATTAACTGAAAAAGGACAAAGAAAGCATGTAAGTAGAAGATGATGCCAAATACAGACCCTCACACCATGAGCAATTTCAGTTTGTCCTTAGGCAGCCAAATTTGTGTTTAGTAACCCCTAGCCGAAACAGGCTTACTGCTATTTTTCTCAAAGTTAGAATGAGGTGGCTTTTCCATCTCTGGAGCCGTTATCACCACTGTGGCCAATCTCTCCTCATATACTCATCACACCTGCATGCTGCATAGCTGCATTTCACTCTTCTTGGGTGTTACAGCAATTTTCTCAGAGTTAGTGCATCCTTGGAAGTACTCCAGACATCACCAAATGCCTTTAACAGTACCATTTCTGAGAAATGAGAGCAGATGTTTTTATGAATGAGCCTAAAGTGAGCTTTAAAACAGAAAACTATTTTAGTATTTCTAATAGAAACCTGGATTTAGTTAGGAGTTCTAACCAAAACAATATGTTTTTCCAAGTGTTATAATAATTTTTGCATCACTTTAACACTTTGCACACTATATCAAAGCTGCCTATAGTCTTTTGAGTATAAAGAACTAAACTTTGTAGTAAAACCATTAGGTGCTCTGATAGATTAATTTCTTTTCTCATAATATTGGTTCTGTAAATGAGAATGACCAACTATTCCAGGCAAAATGGTAGGCTGTGAGTTTCAGAGGTGCCTGAACTTTATCAAAATGAAGGACAAAATATTTCAGAAAACCTATCTTATATGAGGCAGATATTGAAACATTATTTCTAGGAAGCATTCATCTACTTAGACATCTTAATCATGATGAGAAACTGTGTTCACTTTCATATTACTCCTTACTTTTAAACATCTTACTCTCAACCTAATTCAGGACCAATCCTTCAATTCTGGTAGCACCTTAAATTTGTCTAGACATGACAATTCAGCAGGGTAGTCTCCTGAACAACATTTCTTGTTTATTTTTGACATTTGGCTCATAGATTTATGCATGATGTGCTACATGTGTGTAGTATTAAACTGACAGCTTACACACAGTATTTCCCAATTGCTTCTCCGCGCTGTATGAAGTTTAACATTTAATGCAGAAAACTGATAATGTTCTGCACGTTATCAGAAAATTTATATCATTCACTTGGTAACTTGCAATAATAAATATCACCTCCCACTGTAATTTAAAAATTTTAAGACCAGTTATGGCTTGTTTTGAAATAATTGGCTTACTGCAGACAGTAAAATTATCAGGTTTTGACCATGTCTAAGATGATTCTAATGTTTTCTCTCTGTGGAAAAACCAAAACATTAAAATAACATAATGAATGTAGCAGCCAAAGAAGCTTCCACCATTCTGAGTTTATTTGACACATGCACATTTGAAAGGATTTAAGCAAGCCTTAACAAATACACTTGTATCAGTCTAACCAAAACATTGTTTATTTTGTTTTACAGATTTTGGCCATTGTGTCCATTCTGTTCATCGTACTGTCCACTATTGCTTTGTCTCTTAACACACTGCCAGAGCTTCAAGAAATAGATGAATTTGGGCAGCCAAATGACAACCCTCAGCTAGCACATGTTGAAGCTGTGTGTATTGCTTGGTTTACCATGGAGTACCTTTTGCGTTTTCTGTCCTCACCAAATAAGTGGAAGTTCTTCAAAGGCCCATTAAATGTCATTGACTTACTGGCTATCTTGCCATACTATGTCACCATTTTCCTCACGGAGTCCAATAAAAGTGTTCTGCAGTTCCAAAATGTCAGACGTGTGGTTCAGATATTTCGTATTATGAGGATCCTAAGGATTCTTAAGCTTGCCAGACATTCAACAGGTCTCCAGTCATTAGGTTTTACGCTCAGGAGGAGTTACAATGAATTAGGCTTGTTGATATTATTTTTAGCCATGGGAATAATGATATTTTCAAGTCTTGTATTCTTTGCTGAAAAGGATGAGGATGCTACAAAATTTACCAGTATCCCTGCTTCATTCTGGTGGGCAACAATCACTATGACTACTGTAGGATATGGTGACATTTATCCTAAGACGTTATTAGGTAAAATAGTTGGAGGACTTTGCTGTATTGCTGGAGTGCTGGTCATAGCCCTGCCCATACCAATTATTGTGAACAATTTCTCAGAGTTTTATAAGGAGCAGAAAAGACAGGAGAAGGCAATTAAGAGGAGAGAAGCGCTTGAGCGAGCTAAAAGAAATGGCAGTATTGTTTCCATGAACCTGAAAGATGCCTTTGCTCGCAGTATGGAAATGATAGATGTAGCAGTAGATTCAGGTAAGCCTAGAGAAGTAGCCAATCCAAAGGAGATACCTGATGACAACCACCTGTCGCCAAGCCGGTGGAAATGGGCCAGAAGGACAATGTCTGAAACAAGCTCAAACAAGTCTTATGAGAACAAATACCAAGAAGTTAGCCAGCAAGACTCCCAAGAGCAATTAAACAACACCGCAGCATCCTCTGGCCCACAGCATCTCAGTGCCCAAAAACTGGAGATGTTGTATAATGAAATTACTAAAACTCAGTCTCAGCCTAATCTTAATGCTGGTTACCAGTCAGCCAAGACACCTGTGTATGAAGAAGAAATAGAAATGGAAGAAGTTACAGGTCAGAGAAATCCGTTGCCAACTGGACCTACAGACATCATAACGGACATGAGGAGCACCTCCAGTATCGACAGTTTCGCCAGTTGTGCGACTGACTTCACGGAAACAGAGAGGTCTCCGCTTTCTCTGTTTCCTGGCTCTCACTTGCAAATGAGATTTCCGTCTGATACTGTTAACATGGAAGACAACCAAAGAGTACGAAGTTCTCAGTTTATACCATTCACAAAAGACAGAGTATTTTCTCCAACTGATATCACCTTTGACTATAGTCCAATTGACAGAGCTGTTATTAGTGATGGTAGTGGGTCCCAAACTGGTTTGCATGGTCATTTGCATTTTGACACTGCCATGGAAAGCCCCAAAAGCTCCCTGAAAGGCAGCAACCCATTAAAATCTAGATCCCTTAAAGTTAATTTTAAAGACCATAGAGGTGCTGTTCCACAAACTCCCCCAAGCACTGCAAGGCCACTGCCAGTAATGGCAAGAGCAGACTTCACTGAGTCCACCCCTCAGCACATCAGCACCATTCTCCTAGAAGAAAATTCGCCCCAGGGTGATCAACCTTTACTTGGTGCTGATGCATCAGCACTTTGTCAGGGATCTGCTAAAAAATCATCCCCTCTCTTTCTGAAACAAAAGATTTTCACTTGCCCATCAAAACAGAGGAGGAGCTTCACTGAAATAGACACTGGAGAAGAAGAAGAGTTTATGGAGTTACATGTTCTAAAACATGAAAAACAACAGGATATTAAGACAAATTGCTGTGGGGATAAACACAGTGATGGCAACCATTTAGGAGAGGAGCCACAGGTCAGCTCTTCACCCAAAACCATGAGCCACAACTGTACTCAAGACATTTACCATGCTGTGGGTGAGGCAAAGCAAGACAGTAGCCAAGAAGATCACAAAATGGAAAACCATTTATTTGCCCCAGAAATTCATTCAAGTCCAGGAGAAACTGGTTACTTTCCCACACGCGAAACCAGCATGTGATTAGTTAGAAAAGCAATAAAAATACCTTTTCTTAAAACACAGTTAGTAACGCCTATGAACTAAAAACATGGAAAGCCTCAAAAAAAGTGCATAAAATGTTATTTTTGCATGGCATGAAGAGTTGTTCAGTTTAAATACTGTCTAATTTAAAAAAAAACAACTTTTTTGTAACAAACTGAAAAAAAACCAAGAAAAAATGACTGAAGAACAGTGAATAAAATACAGAAAGCTCTGTTAGGAGCCAGAGTTCTGCAACATCTGACATTTTTGATCCTTTCACTTATGATTGTAGACAGATTTTGAACTCTTTTAACTTCTTTTTGTTTTCTTTGTTACAATGAATTCTAGAATTTGCACATGAAAGGATGAAATGTCAATGCATGCATTCATAAAGATATGAAACAAGGTGCTTTGAGCTTGCAAAATGCATATATTTGTAAATAGTTTGGGGTTGGGGGAAAGCTACTGTTAACGAGGATTTATGGAAACAGCATTTCCTGGGACACAGGTACTTCCTTCACAGTGTGCTGCCTGGAGGTTTTGTACAGACTTCTGTTGCAAAATTGCAACTTTTACTTAAAGCGTCTCACATATCTTGCTTTCTGTTAAAAAGCTCATGAGTATATCTGTTATTTAGGACTACAGTATTTTAGTTTATCTGTGCTCTAAATCATGATTTTTTTTTATTTGCATAACTTTAGTTATTGCATTTGTCAGTTTAATAAATGATCCTGTGAGGAAAAGGAAAGATTTAATGACCAGAACTTGAAGCATTTGATATTTTAATAGAAAACTGCCAACATTTCATAAACAAGAAAAAAAATGTTCCATTTTAAAATTAAAAAAGAGTTATTTCTGTGGCAATAAATAGTGCCAAATGGCTACACAGACCTATCCAAAAGTTCTCAATCTCTTAGAATATTTCTTTTAGCTTGCTATTAAGAAAATATTACCTACATTCTTTTTTTCCTTCAACAATATTTGCTTCTACATGATTTCTGACCTCTCTTTCCATTTTCTTTACATGCAGTGCCCATACTTCAATAACGGCAATATTGTTGAAGCTGTTGTGGTGTAAGGACATAAAAGACAAGCTTTGTAGGGGGAAGTAGTACCTTTTATTATCACAAATCCTATAGCTGGAAAAAACAGGCTTCAAGTAAATGTGACTTGTCCCAGGCCTTCCAAGCCCCAAATCTTGTCTGTGTTCTTCAGTGCAATCATTTGGACTGACAGGAAGTAATCACTTGACTCACCAACTTTGCCTCTAACCTATCCTCCCACGGCTATTCCAAAATGGAGTATAGGCTCTCCCCTATACCTAAATGAAGGGAAATGTTAGTCATTCCACTGACAATTGCCAAAGCATCTTGGGTTTCTCCGATAGTCTCCAGCTTTGTGAAGGAAAGAAGCTGAACCAAAGCCTTCATTACAAAGAGCCCATCTAACCACTATCTGGAAAAAGCTTTTTTTTTTTTTTTTCTCATTACCAATAGCTATGCTATAATACTAAAAAACCTATAGATTGATTTAATTTCCTCAATCATAAAAGCAATCATATAAGCAAAATATGCAGCTACACAGGCATGTCCTACAAAATGTTCTTTTTTTTTTTAGGAAAACATATTACAGGTTTTTTTTTTTCTGTCTTCTGAGTTAAAATTACAACAGTTTTGTAAGAATCCTGCCTTGAAGCTAATAGCCAGATGGTCCAGCAGTTAAAAGTCTGAGGAGATGTTCAGAAATCCAGGCATCAGTTCCCCACTGCTCCATGGGTTTGTTGACAGAGATTGGGCTTCTCACCATCCTGCGCACAGAAGGGAGCGAATGCTTCTTCCATCTCAGTGCTGTAACAGCAAGCACTGCAAAGACATGAGGCAGGAAGAATGTAAGCCTTAAAAGCCCTTCAGACCAACCAGCAAATGGTTTGTAACACAGGCTTCTACTTCCCATACTGGACCTAGGTTAATTTTTACTTATGTAAATCTTTACTTAGATGAGTAAAAATCAGGCACCTATTGCATTTAATGTAAAAGAGCAAGCATCGTTATTGCAGCATTGCCCTCTGCTTGGGCTGGGCTAATGGGCTAATGCCACAGATCTCACTCAAGCTTGGCCCTTGGAGAAGAGGCAAATTTCAAAAGCCCCAAAATATGGATTCTGGTGGATGGGCTAAAGAATGAACACAACATAATCCTTTGGAGTTTGTTTTTGTTTGGTTTTTTTTTAAAAAAAAGTTCTCTATAATTCTATAAGCTTTCTGATTTCCATAACAATATAATGTTGAGGTGCCCCTTCAGTCATTTGAAAAGCTGGGAATATAATATGGGTTTTTTCCAAACAATGTCTGGTCATTAATTCTCAAAATAATTTCTTTTTTTTTTCTTCTCAGTTGCCGTTCATTGCAACTTGTTGCTGCATTCAGTTTTACCTATTTATATGGCATTCTGCTTGATATTTTTCAATCATGTTGTGTCTCACTGTTCCAAAACTTAGCTCTTTATAGCCATTATCTTCTATATTTATTTCTATGGTTTAGTTCCTAGATATTTTCAGTGACTAAACTAAATGCCAGTCAATTTTTATATGCCTAAAGTGTTGGTCTTATTTTCTATGTGCAGTTTTATGAAATCACATGGGCCTGTTCGATCTGCCTTTACATCCTAGTGAACTAATGAAGACCAAATTAAGTCCAAATTGGACCTGATCCCATGCTCTGGATCCTCAGAAAAATCCCATTCAAGATAATGATGTTGTTCTGTCAAGACTGAGGTCTGTGTCATGTTTCTTCTGTGTGCTTTTTCTCCCAGGTGACCCATACGATTTGGATGAGGCCCCTCAGATCTGTGCTCCTTTGTAGAAAGGGAGGAGTCCAGCCATAGGGAACATACTGCCGGAGCAGAGATTTGATTCCTTAAGCTCTCCTGAGCTAAACTTTTTGCAAACCTGATTCTGCCCTATTAAAATCACTAAAAATTCAATAGTGGTAAAATCAAAGCCTCAATCCTTGTGTAGATGAATTCTCTCCAAAACCAACAGGAGTCTGATGGAAAAAGGGACTGACTGAAATATAAAAGGCAACAGCAAGAGTCTTTCTCTCTTGATGAAAATCAACAGGGCCTTTAACTATATAAATTAGATGAGAAGACCAGGACCTTACTGACTGCCATATTTTAAATGTTTTCAGAGAAGCACATTTATTTTGAAATTGTTAACAGATTTTTTTTTTTTTTTTGAGATCTTGGAAGCAAAAGGATCAAGCTTTAAAAGTGCTTTCGGTATAATTTCATTATATACTTTTGACTATGCTCAATATTATTTCCAGAAGCACAGACTTAGACATTTGTTTTTTCCAGTCTTGACTGCATACATAGTATTCACTCCTGAATACCTAGCTCACATGTAATTCCTGATCAGAACATGTACTTGAGCAGTTACAGGAGCGGACTCAGTTTTCATTCTGGCATAGCAGGTGTAAGTGCAGTCCAGGATCAATTCATTCATCATGAACTGCTATGTAGCAAATTATGCAAAAATTTCCTGAGTATATTTTTATGTTTTTCTAAAACTTTGAAGCCATTTCAGATATATTACCCATTCACCACAGTAAGGGGAGGGTTGTTTTGGGAGTTTTGGAGTCAGTCTCCAACAGATGTGGAATTTCAAAACAGCTTAAGGAGTCTTAGGATGAAGTGACACCCTGGTGCACCTGAAAAGGGTCTGACTCTGTATTACTGGAAAATGAAGGTTATTCAGGGAGATAGCTTTGCAATCAATCTATTTTTTTATATTTTTACTAACTGAAGAATCATGAATCAAAGTTTTAATTCCTTTTCAATGACGAAACCAAATGTACACATTTAAGAGATGTTCACAGAGTAATCAGAAAAATTTTTGAGTAAATAGTCACATTAGTCCAAATCTAGGGTGGGGGGGAATAATATATCGCACAAACTGCAAAGGAAGTTCTTACAGGAAAGCTGTTTACAGGGGAAGTATATAACATACAGAATGTAATACGGTGTAGGAAGTTATTGCACTACAGACTTTATATAAAATACACTTTTTTAAATAAAAACACAAAAGGCCTTTTAATGCTTCATTGCATAGAACATAGGAGCCTCCATGCTAATGCAGCAATCTAATGCACTGTGTCCTCACTTCAAAATTGGTCTCAAAATTCAAATGTTAGTGATTTCAGAGGTGATATCTGATCTAACACTAGAGCAACTAACATGAAGAGCTTTTTAACACAATGTTACGTAAACAGAAAATTTTGGGTTTGCCTATAACATACATAAATCAAAATGACAGTTGGCTTTTTTCCTAACAGGTAACACTGGGCAAAGTACTTTTATTCCTTGAAAAACAAGTGGTTCTTTTACAAGTAGGTCTCTTCCCCTACACGTAGACTGAGGTTCAGTTTCCTTAGATCTGTTTGAAACAAGTTTTACTTTCAAATTATTTAATTAATTGTTTCAGCTTCATCTCTAAATTGCAGTCTAGTACAAAAGCCAGGGTTTTTTCCAAGCCCTATTGCAAATACAGTCAGTCTGGTAAAAATGTCCAGGGCCTACCTCACTGGGTTTTTCTCATTCACATAATTTTTGAATAATTTGGCTAGAAAATAAAGTGTAACATTTTGATCATGCAAAACATATTTTAAAAGCAAAAAAAATGCAAGAAATATGGGAGTTTTTTAAAATAACCTCAGATGAAGCAACAAATGCAAATACAGTGAAGGGGGAAGAAAGGCAGGAAACTGTAAGTAAACAAGGCATGTTTTAATATACTATATAAAGAGATATGATAAAACATATATAAAATACTTCCCATTCACACTTAATGAGGTAGAACTGCCAGCCACAAAATATTTAATTCCAGTCTTACACCACCTTAATTTTTATGCTAGAACCAACAGAACTCTCATGAGGTTTTCAGTGTTATTACCAACTCAACCTGCTACATGAACATCTGATCTGTACTCATTTTTCAAAAGACTTTCCCGAAAAAAAAAGATGTTCTGTGTTCTTTGTTGATCTTCTTTTCCCATTGCCCTCCAAACACCAACCTCTTCTTCTTCTTGGGAGCAGTTAGAAGACAACCAAACAAGGTGATATGTGTGTCTTGCTTATCAGGAAAGCATTTTTGTAGTCTGGTGCAAATGGACGGATGGACTCTATTGCATTTGAATCAAGGAGCAAGAACTGAGTGTCATTTCTTTCTGTTACTGTTGCAGACATACCATCTCGCAATTTCTCAAATTTCCTAGTTTTCAAATGTCCTGACTCCTCCAGCATCCCCCTCAACCTGGAAGATATTTTAGTGCATTTGTTCAGTGCTTTTGAAAGAGCTTTTTTAAAAGCAATTGACTCCTAAATGCTATTAAGAGAACCATCAGTGTAAGTGTGAATATTTGTCTCTTGTCCAATATGTTTTTATTACTTAGTGTTACTCAGTTTAAACTCCAGTTGAAATGCTTTCATACTCTAAAACAGATCAGGTGTTCTGGGAGCCAAATCCTTTACAGCTACTCTATTAAGCTTCCTTAATGAAGAAAGGTTAGATGACTGGCAGGCAGAGACAAAATTGTTTGCATCATGTGATGATTTCTTGTTCAGTAATCATATAGCCTGTGGCATCTGCAGGTGGAGTAACATACTTATCTTTGTATTTGTTCTGTTACAGGTTTAAATAATATTTTTCTGAAATGTTGTGTTATGATATTTAAGAAGTATTACCCTTTAGGGCGATGGAGATTTCTTCCAAAACAGCAGTGATACATTACAGTCCTATATTATTATTGACTGCTAATTTTCTTTTATGACACTTAACACAGATCTAGATAGTTCCCATTGTAGAACAAGGAAGTAGCGCACAAATATTTATCACTATTTTTAATTAAAAGCCAAAGAACATGTTATTAGCTAACATTTAATTCAAAAAGGTAAGATAATCCTAATTATACCTATCAACCAAACAGAATGGTGACAGGTGATTCCCTTAGACACTGACTGTAGTCAGTCAGTTAATGTAAACCCTGAGTCTAAGAGCAGTCTGGGTAATTAATTCCATTATCTATCTTTTTACCTCAAGTATGTATTTAAATACATACGTAACATCAGCAAGAGTAATGTACATTTCTAAATCTGGAAGTCTATGGCTACATTTACATCAGCATCTTAGCGGAAATCGGGAGAGCTCTCCTGGCATGAATCTCTCAGCTATTCCTGCTTCTTGTGCTTCAGTTCACATCACAGAGCAATCCCGGACCATGCAAACTGAATTACATTTAGATGAAGCTGAAAACTGGTTCCATGAGGGCACCTGCTGTGCTGCAACCAGTATGGAGCACTCAGGCCTTGGTACTGGCCTAGAGCTAGTCCATAATAGTAGCCCTGATACACACTGTGAAAATTGTCAGCACCGACTGTTTTCCTCAATAAATCTGCTTCTGTTGTGTTGTACTGCTTGCTAATATAGATATAAGCTATTTATTAACTCCGATCCATGTAGTCTTGGCTAAATCCCTTACTCAAGCAAATTTTGTCATTGTCATCAGTCGTATTGCATAAAAAGTGCAATATGTAGCCAAAGATGAAATTGATCCCAGTGTATTCTCCAGCTTAACCCAGGCATAATCCTTGGACAGTTGTGGTCTGCAGTTTGGACCGCACCCTTAAATGCTGCATATTTCTATCATCAATTTACTCTAAAACTGGTGTCACACTTGTTTAAGACAGCACAGACAGCCCTACATTGACTCTCACTCCAAAATCATTAAATCACTGGATTGATTAAACTTACTGCAAGTAGCCCTATTTCACTTAACAGTAACTCTTAGTTTATACGGGTATGAATTAAAAGAAAAAAAGGCTGTGCCATCACTAAGCACTGATGGAGGATCAGAAACCCAGCTTGAGTATTTTGTGTTGATCCACCATGCCTAAATATCTTTCCATTCAGATCATCAATTGACGTTTATTTAAACTGGGGGCCTGGTAAGGTTTTGATCACCTGCTTAGTTGCTCTGATGTCTAGGACACACCTTGTAAAAGGTAACACATGAAACAAAAGCCCTACTCCTTACCTTACATTTTTAATTCCTTCACCTATTCCTTCATCGTGCAATTTCAAGGGGAAGGAGACATGTCTTCTACTGATATAAGCTCTAAGTTTTGCTCAGATAGCATCTCTCAATGGAGGTTCAAAATACCAAACATTTATGCCTATTCTTGAAGTCCTTAAGCAGAAAGCCAATGGGAGTTCTGCCTGTATAAAACTGAAGGATGGAGCAATACATTATAGCTTTAGGCAAAAGGAACAGTTTCTAACATAGTACAAAATGAAAAAAAGAAAAAAACACCATTGGGGACAATCATGGGTACTTCTGCTAAGAAGCAGAGTCCCAGATTTATACCTCTAAATTCTCAAAGAATTATGCAGAGTTTTACCTATGTAACTCTTTCAAAAGTCAAAGGAGCCATGCTGATAAGCTGAAACATGGACGGATTATTGTACAAAGAACCAGAGAGTTGAATACATAGCCTATTGCTTTAGGATCACTGTAAATATCTACTAAAAAAATGTACTAATTCATGTTTCTAAGTTATTACTGTGTTAGTTTCATAGATACAGTAGCGTGACTATTATTAGTTTTATTGAGTTTAATGAACTTTACTTTGTATTCCTCTGTGAATGCTCTGAATGCTGCAAAGAAAAAAGCACAACAGTATTTTTTCAAGTTCTCTTGGCAGGATAGCAGTATCTTCACTATTGTTAAATTTTAAGGAATTAGCAACATTTCATCATACAATGCTATATTAACAACATACCTTTCTTTAAAGAACTGTCACTAGGAGAGAAAAGCATATGTGATAAGTCTTGTCTAACCTCATTCATCTGCCTTTACAAAATGCCCCCAATATTTTGTGGGAGAATATGCTGCTTTTGCTTCATGCATTGTTAGCATTTGGTGCATTTGGGGGTGGGGCAGGGGAATAATAGGGCATTTTGCAATGGTAATTGCATCAAACCTTTTTTTTTTTCATTACTATTGTATTTGTCAGAAACATTTTGATTTAGTTTCTTTCTGTAGATAAGACTGTTTGACAATAGCTTTATCTCTTCAGCTAACCATCAGATTCCACTAGACTAGTAACTTCTCACATTTAGTGGTATTCGTGTCAATGTCTCCATATCAGCTGCATTTTAACTTCATGAAAAAGGAAATGCTATTATTTTTTTGTCATACTAGATTTTGATGATCAACTAAATATTTCTGCACCAATCTACACATTAATATGCATGTCGTAGTCTGTACAATTGTTTGACATCAAAATATCTGTTTAATTTATGTCAAATGTCTGTAAAATAAATGCATTGTTCTCCATTTCAGTCTGCTAGAATAAGCAGGATAGTAAATAAATGTGTGAATGAATCATGTGTCTCATTTCAGTTTTCTGCATGAAACCACTTTACATTGAACATTGCATATATACCAAATCAATAATCCATAGTGTCTTTAGATTTCATTACTTGACAATATCATACAGGGATCTCTGGCAGACAATGTGTACAGAAATAAATAATTTGGCTATGCAAATAAAGTCAGAATCCATTATTTTTTAAAAAAATAAATACAGTGCTTCTAAGCCTTTTTTTTCTGTTCAGCATTACTGCTAATTACTAGATGCACTATCATAGATGGAAGATCACAAATTACTTTAAAAGGTAAGTAACATTATTACCTGCAGGATGAAAAGCAGAAGCATGGAAAGATTTAGCAGCAGTTTTTTAAACAGTCAAGGTACCTCAGCCTAATATTCAGATGTGGTGCATAAACCAATCTCTCATTCAACTCAGTAGTAAGCCACAATCTAGCTTGGACCCAGCACCTTTTTGCCTAATGTGGAGCAAATTTTAATAGTCCAAAAACTGGAAAAAAATATAAGTTGTACTGGGAATTATTCTTTTTCCTTCAAGAGAAGTCATGGAAATTCTAATTTTTTCACAGGCAAAGTTTTGCTGCAAATGCAACTATAATTGAGCATCTCTAGTATTCAGAAAACAAGGAATATGATTTGTCTTCAAAATAGAAAGCAATTTTTAAATTTCTATATCGTAACTGTATTACAGTAAAATAATACAGGAGCAAATTCTGCCTTCTGGTGAGCATGATGAGCGTAACTATGAGAGAGCTTAGAGGCATGCTTTAGCTTCACAACTGCATTGCGTTATACACACCTCGAGACACAGTTCATTGCACTTCAGAACTTCTCCCCTTTCACCTTTTAATCTAAGGATTCTTTCTCTTAAGGCGCAATACAGCACATAAATTGAGATTTGTTCCATCTTCCTATTCTCCTTCAAACACATTCCCAAACTCCTTTTTCCCAGAAAAACAAAATGCACACCTTTGTTACTACTTTTCCCAGTGTCTTCTTCATGGCATTGATTGGAATAATTGCATTAGAAAGAAAGGATATTGAGTTTTATATATTATTCAGTAATCACTTTGCAGCCCACACACCTACCCATGGTACCCAAAATTACAGAATCACAGAATCATCTGGTTGGAAGAGACCTTTAAGATCATCAAGTCCAACCGTTCACCCTGCACTGCCAGGGTCCCTAAACCATGTCCCTCAGCACCACATCTCTTAAACACCTCCAGGGATGGGGACAAAACTGCAGCTCTAGGTGCACATTCCAGCTGCCCCATGGTTCCACCCTGTGGCAAGGCCAGAGTCTTGTGTTAGTCCTCTGATCCTCCAAATTTTGACTGCACAGAAAGGAAACTAAGCCACACAGGAGAAAAAGAGTGGGCACATCTTCCAACAATCCCCAGGTCTGGACAATCAAGGGACCAGGATACATCACTGCAGTTCAGAGGCAGCTAAAAATCTCTTCAGTCATGCTGTGAGATTAGGAGATTTTTCTCTTCTAACTATTTCAATTTTTTCCATCTCTTTCTCTCCCTCTATTCTTTTTTGTAGAGCTCATTTTAAAAAAAATATCTTGCACCCTAGCTTTTCATCTCATTTCCATAGCAGCCTAAGAAAGGAGTGAATGGATGCTAGCAAGAAAAGAAAAGTACTGAAAATCTCCACTACTTTTCTGGGGCAATCTGACCTGCAGCTGAACACAAAATGCATCTAGAAAGCAGACAAATATTTTATGCAAAGCTGCAAATGTAATAGATCTTATGAATTAGGTCCTAAAGAAAGAAATATTCTTGGCAGACCAGGGATAGAGCAAGTCATAAAGTACTGAGATGTCAGTAAGTTGGTATAAAAGTATCCCTCTCTAATCTATTCAGCAGATAAACTTCAAGCAATTGTAATATAAAAATTAGAGAAGAAAACAACACAGATAGTCAGAATATCATTATGTTAACCTTAAACTATCGTATAGGCTTAAACCATGTTTCCGCTGCCTCTGAATGCAAATTTTCATTGAAAAAGTACATCAGAAGTTGAGTAAAATTTGTTTAGACCTTTTTTTGGTCTCAGAAACCCATGTCCATTTTTCTGCCTTAAAGAAAAACAGAAATGAGGAGGGGAAAATTAGACTATATTGTATTATGTATAGTTCTAAAGGTTTCAGAGTACCTCACAGGCCACAGGCCTCAACTGCCTGCATAAGCAAACGGTGAAAGTGTCTACAAAACAATTCATTACTTATCCGTGATTATAGCAAGCCAGTTTCCAGGCCCTTGTCTTCTGAAAAGAATTTGCATATTTTAGTGTCTAAACTGTGGCTTTCTCCAAATATCAGTTTTTAATGGATAAATTCAAGAGTGGTTGTTAATAGAGCTGGCTCATTTTTAGACTGTGAGCCAATAAAATTTCCCCCAGTAAAATAACTCAAATTACCTATCAAACAAAATTTTAGTACTCAGGTTTTCATCCAAGCACTGAAATACCAGCAGACTTAATCTATGAGCACCACAGAATCCACAATTGAAATTACCTTCATAAATAGGTATCCAATTTTCAAATTAGTTTCATGTAAGTAAGCAGCTACCTTTCCATATTTCAACACTATTCTCTCTTCAGTCACACTCTGAAATGATACCAGGATAAAGTTACTTTCTCTCCATCAGTTCATGATGAAAACACTAATCAAAACTGCAACTGCATCTTGCATATTGTTGGACTGCACTAGAACAAAAATGGGAACTTTGACATTGTCACTGAAAGGCCACAGATGGGCATCGATGGCTATCCTCAATCAATGCCCTTCCTTCAAGGGCCAAGGGACTGACCCTCTTCCTTTGTCCTAATGGATTACCTAAGGGGACATGGCCCTCACTTGGGTCCTGTAACTAGAAACCTGCAGTGTGAGAGGGAAGCATGGCCTGACCTCCAGCACAGACCTGGCATTTGGGCATTTTCCAATGCTTTCTTTTAAAACCAGACTGAATTCTACTTACTCCTCCAAGAGCCATCATCTATAGACAACCAACATTATATAAGATGCTCTGATCGACCTGAAATCCAATCATAATGGCTCAGTACCTATGAGGACTATAGCTGCTCCATCCACAGCAGTACTTTTCATATTTTGTCATTATGTGTTAATAAAATCCTACTGTTGAACAAGGCACTACCAGCCAATGAAGACTGAGAACCTGCTTTAATGGAAGATTTGAGCACTTAAGTGATTCAAAGCTGAACTCTGTATTTTAAAAATTATTTCTTCTGAGCTTTTTGGGTAAAAGTACTGCACAAACAAGAAGGCTACATACTCCGCATGAAAATATAAAATAATTTCATTATTGACTTGTGGTAATGAATTTATCAGAGGACTTTTACTATCAATCACTATTAATCAGATGATGATAAAACCAGTCTGCAGTGCCCAGAGGGAACCTGAGTTTACTCAGTGCTACTAACTTGGCTTAAAACTACCAACTGACTTTGTCTTAATAAGGATTTTATCTGGTATTAGTTGCTACAGGTGAGCTAAGATGTAGTTAAATATACAGAGAGACGAAAATATTTGTTAATCACCATTATGCCTTCAAATGCATTAATCTCTACCTTAAAAAGCATACCATGTCAAACTACTGTAACCATAAAATACATCTTATTTGCAGAAGACATCCAAACATGAACAGCACCAAAAATTTTAAACTATAATAAATAATGATTTTTTATTTCTCACTCTTCATCCTCATGCTTTCTAAAGATTATGATTCTTCCCACACTGGAAATCAGCACAGCAACAATTTACTGCTAAACTCTAATAAATTATCATTTAGGTATTCCTACTGCAAAAATTCAGGTTGAGCTGTTATTATATGCTGTTGTTTAAACTGTTTATGAATCTGTTTTTATGATTTACTCTCTTGCGTTACAGTTTTCAAATGGCAGGCAATTTGCAGCTTTTCTTCATGTTGTCTTCCCATGTCAATCTCCTAGATGGCAAGAGATGAGCTGTGGACTGTGAAGTATCAGTAGAGTATCCATATCCAGGCTATTAAAGTTATAAAAGCTTTTTAAGAGATTATTACAACTTAGTCCATTCATTAAAGAAAAGGGTTCAAAGTGAACTTTGCTCCGATTAGATTTTGGATAATGGACAGTGAACTGAGCCATTATGAATGTCTCAACTGCAGGAAATGTTTCTACCTCATTAAACACTACAGCATCCAACCACAAAACACAGATTCATAAAGAAGTGGAATTCATTAGCTCAGCCCCTCAAGGAGCTGCTTCTATTTACCACCTTTTAAAATTTAATCCTTTAATGTGTCAAGTGTTAGGGCTGGGCCGGCCATAGACAAATGACAGAACTTATCTATTGACCCTCTTCCTCCCCAAAGAGGAATATAAAGGAAATAAGGGAGTGAGACTTACAGATTGGAAAAGAAAACTAAAACTGCTTTAGCGAGAATAATGACAATAACATGATATATGAGGGCTGCTCCCTATTTTATTATGTTGGCCCATGACATCAGAGGTGGCTGTTGGTGGTGTGGCAGTAGAGGCCAATACCCCATTAAATCTTGTTGCCGTGCGACAGACGGCAGCAGAGGGGCAGCCTGACAACACGTCTGACATGGCAGTGCGCATGAAGCAGAGGCGTGTAACCAAATTCCTCCACAAAGAAAAAATTGCACCCAGTGGCATTCATCAATGCTGCTGAACGTTTATGGAGACCAACCAGCGGGTGTCAGCACAGTGAGGGGGTGGGTGGCATGTTCCAGCAGGTGACAGTGACAGTGGGTGACTGGTGACTGGTGCAGATTGTTTTCAAGTGCGGCAGGCAGGCTGTTGATCATCACTGGGGACAATGCACAGCCCATGGTGGGGACTGTGTCAAAAAACAGTGTTTTGCAGGTGAGAACGTGCTCTATCAAATAGTGTTACTGTGCTTTACCTTTCTGTTGTAGTTTCCAAGGAAATAAATAGGAGGCAGTACTTTCGGAGTGACCTACGTATATACGGATATAAACAAAACAGGCACCAAACCCAACTCCCCTGATGGCAAATATGTCACCATTACCACTGATGCTGTGGGCAGACACTGGGGAAGGCACAGAGTGATCTCAGCAGCAGACGGGAACTGGATGCAGGAGCTGGATTCCAGAAATGGACTCAGGAATGCACGGATTGGGATCAAAGGCAGAATGTACAGAGTCCTACTCAGACACTGGACATTGAAGAAGAGTTAAGAGAGAGAGAGAGACCCTCATGATCTCTTAGCTTTATACTGACTATGACGTGTATGAGCACTGAACTTTAATCTGATGCCACGCAATAAAGCGTAAATTCAATGTTAATGATAGTAACATGATATTATGACATATATGGGATGGAACACCTTGGTGGTCAGTGTAGGGTCACCTGTCCTGTGCCCTCCTCCCTGTAGGTGTGGCCTCTGACTTACTGCACCCCCACTGTGGTCCACAGGATTTAGCAGTGACCTTGGTCTGCACAGGAGCAAGTATCAGCAGGAGCCTTTCTGCACACCAGTCCCTGGTGGTAACTGTAAACATCAAGCGTTGTCACTTCTGGAAGCAGATGCTGTCTGCAAAAATGTGTCATTAATTTCAGACAGTGCAGTCACTGAGAAGAGACTGAGCTGAAAAATAAAATCATGGAATAAAATGAGTTCTGTTCTAAGTCAAATCTGGACATAATGTTTAATTTAAATATTTTTAATGATTTAATTAAAATATATAAAGAAGCAAGCATAATCGTGCCATTCTCAAAAAGGAACTGTGTCTTTAGTTTTCCAGTCCCTCATTAGGAAGCTACTTGATAGAAACATCTTACATTTGTGACTCATCTGCCAGTGGCAAGTCTAACCACCACATTGAGCAAATAACGCCACATACACACACAAACACCCATACACACCTAGAGCACATACGGAATCTGGCACTACCTTAGCGTAGTAGTCTGCAAACACAAACCCAACACCTCGCATTACACGCAATCTAAAGAGATTTCTTCACCAAGGCACAGCAGAAAGGAGGATCTCACAGTTCTCACAGTTCTAATTTATAGTTGAACCAGAAGAAGTTGTGTACCAGAACATCATTCTCCATGAACACAGAAAAACAGAAGCATTAACACTTGCACATCATTGTGATTACCTCTGAAAATTATTTTGGGATAATCATCATGTCTCGATCTCCTTGGAACTTCTACTCATGACTTCTGCAGAATTAAATCACAAAGACTGTCAGCAATGTATCCAGAGCTCTGAATGCATAAAATTCTAATTCTAGCAATGTATTAATATTGCAAATTAATTTGACATTGTGATATGTCTGATCAGGGCACACTGCTTTGTTATTGTGCATATGTTCAGAAGCATTGCCTGTCACAATAGCTATTTAAAACGGTGTTGGAAATCTAATGAAGTCTACCAACCACCCACTTCTAAATTTTAAACAACAGTAGCTGATTCACCTTTCATTTGAAAGCTTGGGCTGATAACAGCACCAGATTCTGTTTCACCCAACCAATTCTGAAATTTTTTGGTTTTCTGGTATTAACGGTAATTAACATTCTCTGTCACTTTTACAAGTATATAGGTAAGAATATCTCTTTTTAGTATTTTCACAGTATTAAAGTTGTTGCAAGTCCATTCTCTTTCTTCCAGACTACTAAACACACAGAATGTTCAACTAACCATAGAGCCAGAGAATTGTATTTCCAAGACTCTATTTTCACACTGAGAACAATTTCAAAGCTGTTAGCTCCTAGGGCCTGGCACACTAAGCAAAATAAATAAACACATAAATTCTGACTTCTAAACAAGCAAAGTTTCTGAGAGGTTTCTAACAATCATTTCATGAAAATATAGTTACCTAAGCTGAAATTGTATATCTTAGGGATAATTCCACAAAAAAAAGGTGCCAGATGTCAGTCAGTATATCAGAAAGATCAGTATCTGGGCAGTAACTCAGGGACTCACTCTACATATCTTTATCAGGCAATCTTCATTTACACAAAATGTAATCTATACAGATCATTTAAATTCATTAAAGCATGTGAACACCATGGATTTGTTTAACTGATTTAAATGCCTTGATGTTAGCCAAGGAGAATTCCATATAACTTCACGAGTGAAGTCGAAATGTGAGAAGTATTTCCTTCTGGCAGCAAAATGGACAATGGTCAGTACTCTACAGAATGCCAAGTTACCACTTTTCTTCTTAACACAGGTCTCAGACACTGTGGTAAAACATTGTTTTGACCCCTGATGACGAAAATGTACCAACAGACATGGCTGATGGTAACGCAGGTAGCTACATTGTCTTTAACCCTACTTGAGTCTCTAACACAGCTCTTCAGCTGGGCAGAACAAAATGTCTATCAATTCCTCTTGTGTGTGTGAATTAATCTCAGCAAAGGGGAGAAGACCTTGCTGAGTTCATTATACTGAATACTATAATACATCTGTCTCTAAAACTGCGATACATTAACTGAGAATAATGCAACTTTTATTTTTTCATACATGCAGTAGCTTAATGAGCCATTAAGATGTCTAGTATTTAAAGCATACAATGAGATCTACAATTCAAGCTTCAGAAATAATCCAAATATCTTACAAGAACTTACAATATCTTACAAGCACTCTCAAAAGCCTTTCATTTATTTTTAAATTTTCCTTTCATTCTGTTCCATAAAATGCATTTATGTACAAAGAAAAGAAATTTGTAATACTGAATCAAGTAAGTAAGGAAAGGCAAGATGGGAACATATATATTGGATAAAACTTTGCTCCTGACCAGTTCCCAGGAATTTTCACTCGTTTTTTCTTACAATTTCTAAGGTTAATTAATCAGTGAGTTCTTCCTTTCCCAATCATAAGAGTCCACAAGGCATCTATCCCCTTGAAAGCATCAGTACCCATCCACAAAGAGGCCACATAGTGATCGTGAGATGGTAGAGTTTCCAATTCTTGAGGAAGTAGGGCAGGGGATCAGTAGAACTGTCACCTTGGACTTCTGGAGGATTCTTTGGCCTGTTGAGGACACTGATTGGCAGAGTCCCTTGGGAGGCAGTCCTGGAGGGCAAAGGAGGCCAAGAAGGCTGGACATTTCTTGAGAGAGAAATCTAAGGCATAAGAACAAGCCGTCTCAGTGAGCCATAAGATGAGCCAGTGGAGTAGAAGACTAGTATGGCTGAACAGAGAGCTCTGGGTGGAGCTCAGGAAGAAAACCAAAGTCCATGGCCTATGGAAGACGGGTCAGGTCACTCAAGAAGACTATAAGGATTTTGTGAGGCTGTGCAGGGAGATGAGAAAGGCTAAAACCCAGCTAGAACATAGTCTGGACATGGCCATAAAGGACAATAAAAAATGCTTCTATAAATACGTTAATAGCAAAAGAAGGGCCAAGGAGAATCTCCATCCTTTGCTGGTTGGAGGGGGAGACATACTCTCATCCCCAGTATGAAGAAAGGGCTGAGGTACTCAATGCCTTCTTTGCCTCACGCCTTAATGGTCAGACCAGCTCACTGAAAGGCAGGGATGGAGAGCATTATCAAGGTTCCATAATCCAAGAGGGAGCAGTAAGTGAACTATTGAACTGCTTAGATGTGCACAACTCTATGGGGCCAGAGGGGATCCACCCAAGGGTATTGAGGGAGCTGGTGGAAGTGCTCACCAAGCCACTTTCCGTCATTTACCAACAGTCCTGGCTAACAGGGGAGGAACCAGCTGACTGGAGGTTATGAGAAGGGCCAGAAGGAGGACACAGAGAACTACCTGCCTGTCAGTCTGACCTCAGTGCCAGGGAATGTTATGGACCATATCATCTCAAGTGCCATCATACAGCATGTATAGGACAGCCAGATAATCAGACCCAGTCAGCATGGGTTTACGAAAGGCAGATCCTGTTTGACCAACTTGATTTCATTCTATGACAAGGTGACCCACTTAGTGGACAAGGAAAGAGCCGTGGATGTTTACTTGGACTTCAGTAAGGCCTTTGACACCATTTCTCACAGCATTCTGCTGGAGAAACTGGCTCATGGACTGGGATCAAAAACTGGCTGGCTGGCCAGAGAGTGGTGGTGAATGAAGTTCAATCCAGTTTGTGGCCAGGCACAAGTGGTGTTCCCCAGGGCTCAGTATTGGGGCCTGTTCTCTTTAATACTTTATCAATGGTCTGGATGAGGGCATTGAGTGCACCCTCAGTAAGTTTGCAGATGACACCAAGTTGGGTGGGTATGTCAATCTGTTTGAGGGTAAGGAGGCTCTACAGAGGGATATGGACAGGCTGGATTGATGGGGCGGTTAAATCCAGTTGGCAGCCAGTCAGAAGTGGTGTTCTCCAGGATTCAGTTTTGGGGCCTGTCCTCTTCAACATCTTCATCAATGATCTGGATTGAGTGTACCTTCAGTAAGTTTGCACATGACACCAAGTTAGGTGGGTTAGGATCTGCAGTGGGATCTGGACAGGCTGGATCAATGGACCAGGGCCACTTATGCAAGGTTCAACAAGGCCAAGTACCAAGTCCTGCACTTGGATCACAGCAACCCCCTGCAATGCTTGGAAAACAGTGCCTGGAAAGCTGCTTGGTGGAAAAGGACCTGGGGGTGCTGGTTGACAGCTGATTGAACATGAGCCAGCAGTGTGCCCAGGTGGCCAAGAAGGCCAATGGCATCCTGGCTTCTATCAGCAATAGTGTGGGCAGCAGGTGCAGGGGAGTGATTGTCCCCCTGTACTCGGCTCTGATGAGGCCACACCCTGAGTAATGTGCTCAGTTTTGGGCCCCTCACTTCAGGAAGGACGTTGAGGTACCGGAGCTGGTTCAGAGAAGGGCAACGAAACTAGTGAAGGGTTTAGAGAACTTATCTTATGAGGAGCTGCTGAGAGAACCGGAATTGTTTAGCCTGGAGAAAAGGAGGCTCAGGGGAGACCTTATCGCTCTCTACAACGACCTGAAAGGAGGCTGTAGGGAGGTGGGGGTTGTTCTCCCGTGACAAGACAAGAGGAAATGGTCTTAAGTTGCATCAGGGGAAATTTAGGTTGGATATCAGGAAAAAAATTCTTTGCAGAGAGGGTTGTGAAGCATTGGAATGGGCTGCCCAGGGAGGTGGTGGAGTCCCCATCCCTGGAAGTGTTTAAAAGCCGTGTGGATGTGGTGCTGAGGGACGTGGTTTAGGGACCCTGGAAGTGCAGGGTGACCGGTTGGACTCAGTGATCTTAAAGGTCTCTTCCAACCAGATGATTCTGTGATTTTAATAAATCTCATTCTAAAGTCTATTGGTCCAACCAGTCTCATGGCTGAGCACTGCCAGTAAGATTAAAAAAAGGACCTGTGCTGTAACACTCAGGAGAAATTACAGTTTCTGAGCCAGGAAGCAGCTTTGTCATGCAACAAGACTAGTATGACATGTCTGAAAAAACTCAGCAGCTTTCCAACTGTGCCAGAAAAGACAGCTAAAGGGATACACTGGACTAACACCACAAAAACTTCCGTAAGTGAAAAGGATCTTGGAGTTTACCACCTCACTAGCTTTTCTGGCAAGTTTAATAAGATTCTTGATTATGGTTATGACGAAAATATGTAAGACCAATTCACACAGAGATCTAAAAGGAGGCCTTCAGAACAAGGAAACCACTGCATGTTGTATTATTTGTGGAAAAAAACAGGACAGGGAATTATTTGGGCTCTCCCTGCCCCATTGATGTCTCTCAATGCTCCTTTGTGGGTAAACAAGCCGTTACACATAATTTAACACAGAGTACCTTAAAACAACAGAAAAGCACAGGCTGCAAGAAAGATTTTGAAAATTGTGTTAAAAAGTTAATTGCATTAGAAGCATCTTCACACATTGTTTTCAGATTGAAGAGACAGTTTTAAAACAGTGTCCTCTGATGCTGCTCACAAGGCAGGCAGAAATGTACTGTTACAAGGTGCACAAGTATGTTGGACTTTCCAGTTGTTATGGGTAGAGAGAATTTAAATACAAAAATTTACCCATAAAGAAAGATTGTAACTAAACAAAAGTCAGAGAACACTCAAGTGTTTGCCACAGGATGTGGTGTAGAGACACTGCACTGGTTTGGGGGTATTTGCTGAGACTAAACAGGTTAAAGTGACTATTGTGGCTTCCCAAAGTATATTTTCAAGAAACTCTCTCCATTTGAACCGCTGCAATCAGAATCCTCTGGAGTCAAAGAGGACCTGACAGGATTAATGCAAAAAAAAAAAAATCAACAGCTTGCAGGTTTATTCCCACTACTGTTTGATCGCACTCATTTCAAGCTTTGATATACCTTCCTGTCACAGCTTCTACTACAACACTCCCACAATGTATGCTCAATTAAAGACTAATACATAATTATCCCATTTTTTATGTCTGTTTCATGTCATGTTACACTAACTCTAACAGTGACAGTTTTGATTCCCGAGATTGTCGGCAGCCTGTTAAAGCTTGTCACAGCTTGCTGTTACCCTGGAGTATTGTCAAGCAATATGGCAAATAATAACGAATTTGCCCAGTCTAAAGAATTAATGACTTTGAAGTTATTATCGTAAATAGATGTGCAAACACACATCTGTATGATTACTACAATATAAGCTTACAACTATTGCCAAACATTGTCTATTTCAAAGTCCAAATGTAAATCCCATATTCTATTAAGAAAGATGCCCAAATAGATGATATTTTTAATCTTAAATTATGTATTTTCTTCTCTTTGACCTCAATTTCTTTGTGTCACAGCAAGATTGCTGCAGGGGCATTTAATGTGACCACAGGAGTCAAAGGCAGCAAAGGCCAACCTGTTCATTCCTTCTGCTCTCTGAAATCACCCCGTTCATTCCATTAGTAAAGCTCAAATTAAAGCCTTTCACCATATTCCACCTTCCATTAACTATTCTGCCCTTCAGCATTTGCTTTAAATTCACCTCTTTGAAGACCACCTTCTTCCTCCTTCAGTTTTACACTTCAGCATATAAAAAGGATTGCGTTCTCAGATAGATGCACTCCTCACTAACCCAGTCATCCTTGACATTTCCTCCTGGGCTTCCTTGCAAGTTGAAGCTTCGTCTTGTCAGTTTCCAGGCTCTACAAAGACTGACAGCAGCCCCTCTGCAGTAGCCCCAGGACGGGAGGCCGACATAAAGCCAGCCCTTCACATGCCCGAAACCTGTGATTTGCCTTTTAGCCTCCCAGAAACCACGGGACCGGCAGCCCTCATAGCCACTTGCTCCAAGCAGGACACTCAACTTTTCAGCCTCTGACACCAAACCCATCGCTATTCACGTATCGTATCCGCATCGCTCCACCGAAGTTTCGCAGGGCGCAGCAACAGCAGGAGCATGGCCCAGGCCTTCCCGAACGTTCCTGCCAGGGGACAGGGTGCCATCAGCCGTTTTCACCGCGTGGGGCTCATCACG
>NW_010415618.1:0-1013 GCF_000710305.1 Buceros rhinoceros silvestris
GGATGGTTTTTTGCTCCCGGGAGCGGTGCGTTGTGGCAGTGGAGTTTGTACCGCAGAGCTGGAAACGTGCCTGCTCTTCACAGAGCTGCTGCAGGGGTTTCCTGTTGCTCCTTATCTCCCACTGGGTACTTGTGGGGGCGGGTTATGTACAGTCTCTGCTGCAACTGTTTGTTTTGGAATGAGAGAAATGGCCAAGCACTACTCCCTCGTTAAACGCTGCAGTTTCGTGACTGGAATCTGGTCGAAAACCTTCCCGAGCCGTGACTGCTGTGTGCGAAGTGGAGACAAAGGATCCTGTACAGTCTCTGCTGCAACTGTTTGTTTTGGAATGAGAGAAATGGCCAAGCACTACTCCCTCGTTAAACGCTGCAGTTTCGTGACTGGAATCTGGTCGAAAACCTTCCCGAGCCGTGACTGCTGTGTGCGAAGTGGAGACCAAGGATCCCTGTTTAGATTCGTGTCACAGCGGGTGGGTTTGATGATGAGACTGCTGAAAAAAATGGAACCCAGGCTGCTGCCGAGCTCCAGCCGGGAGGAAAGTCACTGCTCTGTCCGGTCCCCTGTGGAATCTGGCCCTGGGAACAGTCTGTACCGACCCCGCGCAGGGAAATAACGCTCAGCACACCCGGCCATGAACATTGATGGTCAGCAGCGGTGTCAGAACAGAATGTGTGAGTGTGTTGAACACCGGCCTGGGAACAGTCTGTACCGACCCCGCGCAGGGAAATAACGCTCAGCACACCCGGCCATGAACATTGATGGTCAGCAGCGGTGTCAGAACAGAATGTGTGAGTGTGTTGAACACCGGCAGAGGGGAAAACACCAGCGTTTCCAGTTCTTGTCCTTCTTTGCCAAAGAGCTGTTCTGTCCCGAGTGACACCAAGTGGTACCTGCAGTGGGAAGAGTGGAGCTTCTCTGAAAACCTCTGAGTCCAACAACTGTCCTCCTCGTGTCCCAAGTGGACAAGGGCATCTTCATGGCTTTGCCAGCCGCGAGGGGATGGTCCACTAGGG
>NW_010415618.1:1284-1875 GCF_000710305.1 Buceros rhinoceros silvestris
GCTGAGCAGAGGAGGTGACCCCTGGGGACCCCCGAAGAGCTGTTCTCCATGGCAGAACCCTCCAAGAAAAGGGTTTCTGCAGCACAGGAGGAACAAGGCAAAGAGACCTGAGGTGAGGCTGCCCCACCAGCACCCCTCACCCTTCCCCACCACCTTCTGCATCCCAAACTGGGAGGATGGACAGACTGGGAGCTCTGGGAGGGGCGCCCCATCCCCGCACTCTCAGGGAACGTGGTGAGGTTTGAGCACTCACCGTCGCCAGAGGGGCTGATCCCTGGCACCCACGGCTGCTTCTGGGCCTCCAGCAGCAGCACCTGCTCTGCAAGAGGGTCAGGATTTGGGGTTCTCTGAGAGCCCCCAGAGGTGGGAAAACAAGGGAGGACGGGGAGGGTCAGTGGCTGCAGCCACCAGCTCGAGGGAGGAGCCCCGGGGGAAGCTGAACCCTCCCAGCCCGGAGGGAACAGACAGGGCTGCGCTGAGCAGCCGCAGCAGGAGGGAGAGTGGGGCAGTTCCCCGGGTTTGAGTAAAACTGTCCAGAAAAGGAGCATCAATATCTAGAACTGCTGCAGAGCCCCCAGGGGCTAACCCCCA
>NW_010415618.1:1948-2483 GCF_000710305.1 Buceros rhinoceros silvestris
TTCCCCGGTTTTGAGTAAAACTGTCCAGAAAAGGAGCATCAATATCTAGAACTGCTGCAGAGCCCCCAGGGGCCAACCCGCAACCCGGCTCTGGATCCCCTCAGTCCTGCCCAGGGCCGGGGCCTTTCCCAGTGCTTGGCCCCATCGGAGAACGGCCCCGTTGCCAAAGCTGCGATTGGGAAGTGTTTGGAGAAGCCAGTGGAGCTCTGCAGCCAGAGGAAGCGGCTCCAGGCACAGGACGAGGTCCCAGTCCAGGGCCACCAGCGCCAGGTCTCCACAGGTTCATCTCTGTGAGTGCTGGGATCATACTGGAAGTGACTGGAATTATACTGGAAGCAACTGAGACCATCCCGAGGAGAGTGGGAGTGACTGGGTTCGCACTGGAAACAACCAGAACCACCCTGGGAGTGACAGGGATCAAAATGGGAGTGACTGGGATCGTACTGGGAGTGACTGGGAGCACCAACCGCAGTCCCAGAGCCCAGCCCGGCCCCATCGCGCTGCTCCGTTCCAGCCACGTACGCGGACTGACCTG
>NW_010415618.1:3209-3671 GCF_000710305.1 Buceros rhinoceros silvestris
CTTGCACCGCCCACAGCCTCGCCCCTCCTCGCGATGGGCGCTGCCACCAGCATTCCGCCAATAGCAGCCCGATGCGCCTCGATCGTCACCGGGCGCCGGGCAGATCCCGTCTGCGCAGGTTGAGAAGTGAAAGCGCCGGGGACAGCGCAGGGCGTGTTGGGGGGGCGGTGTAGGGGAAAGGCCAAGTCCTTCCCTGGACCGTCCACCCCCCGGGATCCTCGGCCCAGACCCGCCACGGGGCAGCCCGTCCCTCAGCCCTCCTGCTCCCCAACTCAGGGCCAAAGACCCCCTCGTACCCCACACTCTGCCTGGGACCCCCCAGTCCAGAGTCACCCCTGGACCTCCCCAACCCGCAGCCACCCCCCAGCCCCGGTCTTGTCACCCTTCCCCGATGGAAGGTCTTGGTGTCAAGAAAACGGGGGATCTCGTTTGTGGAAGCGCCGCTGCACAGGAATGGGGGGC
>NW_010415618.1:3912-4273 GCF_000710305.1 Buceros rhinoceros silvestris
CCGGGCGGGGACCCGGGAATAAGAGGGAGCAAATCAGGGGCTGCTGCACCCCTATCACCTCCTCACGGCTCTGTGACATCACAAACTCCTTCCCAAGCTCGGAGCTGCTCCTGCCCCATCCCCTTCTCAGGAAGCAGCGACATCCCAAAATTCGGCACAAGCCCGAGGCAGAGAGGCCTGGTCTACCGCGCTCCCGCACGGGGACGTCAGGTCTAGCCAAGCACCCGGCTCGGCAGCAGGATGAGGAGCCCTGGTCTAGCCAAGGTCCACGGCAGCCAGCTCTACCTTAGGACGAGAAAGGGAAGGCCTGGTCTACCCATGCACGGAGACCGGGAGGCCTTGTATACCCGCGACTCTGGGG
>NW_010415618.1:4473-7737 GCF_000710305.1 Buceros rhinoceros silvestris
TCCCTCGCCACCAGGACCGGGCGCCCAGCTCAGCCACCGATTCCGGGCGGCCAGGTCTAGGCCGGCGCCGGCACCGGGAGGCCCATTCTGTCCTGAGTAACCGGGTTTGGGAGGCCAGGTCTACCCCACGTCGGAGTAGGGCAGTCCCTCTACCACGGCAATGCCACCGGCACCGGGAGACCCGGTCTACCCGCCGAAGCCGTGCATGGCAGCCTGCTTGAATCCAGCTCCAGTACCAGGAGATCCGTTTTACCCCGCCACCAGCAGGCGGCTACCGAGCATGGCACGAGCCCGGGGATGCTCCTGCCCCATCTCCCACCCACGCACTTCTGGGGAGCTAAACGACCAATGTCTGAGATAGGTACGTGTCCCCTCCAGCTCCAGTACCAGGAGATCCGTTTTACCCCGCCACCAGCAGGCGGCTACCGAGCATGGCACGAGCCCGGGGATGCTCCTGCCCCATCTCCCACCCACGCACTTCTGGGGAGCTAAACGACCAATGTCTGAGATAGGGACGTGTCCCCCACTAAGGCGGGAGCACCTGGCTGATGTTCAGCCTCCATCCAGGGAGAACCTGACCAGGGCTCACCCCAACCTGTCAAGCTTGGTGGAGGCTCTGAGTGCTGGACACCAGTGCCGTGCAGCCGTGTTGTCCAGCTGGGAGGGCTCTGAGGTGGCTCCTGTCAGTTGTCCTGTCACGTTGGTGGATGAATGGTCTTTGTGGAATCCTGTACAATGGGAGAAGTTTGTGCAAGACTCCTTGTACCCACCACCATCGTTGTACCCAGATGGATGAGTCTTGGCAAAACCAACCACTTTCCATGTGGTGATCGCATGATGGATGATCCCAGCTCACACCCGTGGGTGCTCACCTGGTCACTGCTCCTCTGGGGATTTCCTGGAGTGTTCTTGGCCCAGCGCCAGCTCTGGCCTTTGCCTCCTTTGAGCCAGCACCAAAAGTGCTGCTGCTTTGGTGAAGGGGGTCAAGTGCGTCTGTCACAGAGCTCGACAGCTGGAGGGTGATGCTATATTATTCCTCCTTCCCATCATAATTCCAGAGAAACTGGTAGGAAGAAGCAAGTGGAGCCGGGGAACAACAGCAGCCATGGACCTGAGGGAAGATGGTGGTTTCTCTCCCCTCTGGCTGCTCTTGGCAGCACTGGCGTGGTTTTGGCACAGCAAGAATGTGGCTCCAGCCATCTCAGGGACACACATGTGTCTGCACAGGGGTGCAAGGCTGTGTCTAGGGGCTCGCAGGAACCTCTAATCCTTACTGCGCACTACACACCTCCTCCCCATAAAGTGCTGCTGGAAGGGACTGGGACCACCCTGGGGGCAACTGGGAGTGATTGGGATCACAGTGGGATCAAATGGGACCAGGCTGGGACTGACTTGGGATCGTACGGGAGGCAACTGGAATTATACTGGGAGTAATTGGCATCATAATGGGAAGAACTGGAACCAAATGTGGAGTGACTGGGATCATACTGGGTGCTGTTGGGATCATACTGGAAGCACCTGGGACCTCTGAGGGGGGAACCAGGACACACTGGGATCATGCTGGGATTGACTGGACCTCCCCTGGGGCAACTGGGAGCAACTCGAATCATACTGGGATCAACTGCAATTCTACTGGAAGGCTACTGGGACCATCCTGGATCAACTGCAATTATACTGGAAGGATACTGGGACCACCCTGGGGGGAATTTGGAGTGACAGGGATCATAGTGGGAGCGACTGGAACGACTCTGACGGAAACTGTAAGTGACTGGGATCTCACAGGGAGCACCTGGGCTCCTATCAGGAGTGACTGCCTCATATCTGAAGCGACTGGGACCACCCTGGGGGGAACTGGGAGTGGCTGGACCACACTGGGAGCAACTGGGGGGGTAATGGGAGTGACTGGATCACACTGGGAGCATCTGGATGGAACTGGGAGTGAGTGGATCATACTGAAAGCAACTGGGCCCACGCTGGGAGTGACTGGGTTCATACTGGGAGTGAGCGGGGTCATACTGAGAGTAACTGGGACCATGCTGGAAGGAACTGGGACCAACAGGGTCCACACTGGAAGTCACCAGGACCATGCTGGGAGAGTCTAGGATCTTACTGGGAGTGACTGCAATTATACTGAAAGCAAGTGGGACCACCACTGAAAGCAACTGGGCCCACGCTGGGAGTGACTGGGTTCATACTGGGAGTGAGCGGGGTCATACTGAGAGTAACTGGGACCATGCTGGAAGGAACTGGGACCAACAGGGTCCACACTGGAAGTCACCAGGACCATGCTGGGAGAGTCTAGGATCTTACTGGGAGTGACTGCAATTATACTGAAAGCAAGTGGGACCACCATGAGGAGAAACGACTCTGGGGGAAACTGTAAGTGACTGGGATCTGATTGGGAGCACCTGGGGAATGGGAGTGACTGGATGACACTGGGAGCATCTGGATGGAACTGGGAATGAGTGGATCATACTGGAAGCAACTGGGGCCACACTGGGAGTGACTGGGATCATACTGGGAGTGAGCGGGGTCATACTGGGAGTGACTGGGACCACACTGGAGGGAACTGGGACCAACAGGGACCACACTGGAAGTCACCAGGACCATACTGGGAGAGACTAAGATCTTACTGGGAGTGACCGCAATTATACTGAAAGCAAGTGGGACCACCATGAGGAGAAATTGGGAGCACCTGCAAGAAAACTGGGATTGACTGTGATCATACTGGAAGTGACTGGGACTACCCTGGGGGCAACAGGGAGTGATCGGGGTCATACTGGTAGGGACAGGAATTATGCTGGGAGCGACTGAGATCATTCGGGCTGTAACCAGAACCACACTGTGACTGACAGGAATTATACTGGGATCTACAGGGATCGTACTGAGAGTGACTGGGATCACCATGGGGACGACTGGGTGTGACTAGGATCGTACTGGGAGGGACTGGAACCACACTGCGGGAAGCGTGGCAATAGTGCCAGCAACTGCGATTACACTGAGAGCGACTGGGATGCTACTGGGATCAACTGGAACCACACTGAGAGTGACTAGGGTTATACTGGGAGTGACTGGGACCACCATGGTGGTAGGGACAGGAATTATACTGGGAGCAATTGAGATTATTCAGGCTGTAACCAGAATCACACCGTGACTGACAGGAATCATGCTGGGAGTGACTGGAATTATACTGGGATCTACTAGGATCGTACTGAGAGTGACTGGGATCACCCTGGGGACGACTGGGTGTGACTAGGATCGTAC
>NW_010415619.1:0-563 GCF_000710305.1 Buceros rhinoceros silvestris
GGGGGGACGGGGTTTGTTCCCCGTTGCGGTCACAGCGCTGGGACCCCCGGAGCTGCTCCCAGCCCCCACCGTGCAACGGCTCTAAAGGGCCTCCAGGGCCTCGGCTCCGGCCACCAGCAAGGACAGAGGGACAGAGGAATGGGACTTGCTGTGGGACAGGGTAAGCCTGGAGCTGCAGGGCTGGCTGGGGGAGAGGGCTGTATGGCTCGGCATGGGGCTGGGCTGAAATGTTTGTGTGGGGTGCGGTAGCTGTGTGTGTGCAACGCTTTGAGGGGAAGGATGTGGGAGCTGGTGCAGCGGGGTGTGGTGGGGGAGGCCAGAGGCAGGATGGGAGCGGGATGCAAAAATTGGAAGGTGCGGGAGAGAAGAGCAGCTCTGCAAGGGATGAGCTGCGTGCAGGGCTTTGGGGTGAACAGGTTGGAGAAAGAGGGCAAGGTTTGGGATGGAGGATGCAGACCTGCTCAGGAGGATCTGGGATTTGTCATAGCCGTGTAGACCCTGGTGATGCTGGTGAGAGGAGAGGCTGGGGATGGGCAGGGCCTGGGGGGGAGCTGGAGGTGCAC
>NW_010415619.1:949-2698 GCF_000710305.1 Buceros rhinoceros silvestris
CGTTATGGGGACACTGCACTCCGGGGTCATTAAGATTCTCTCCTCCTCCCCCAGGAAGTGGCTATTGTCGAGGGCAGGACATCAGACCTCTCGGCCTGATGCTATGATGGGGTGTGGCAATTGGTTCACTAGCCTGGCTGGGTGTGTTGGTAAATCCACTGTTCTAGAATGACCCAGGAAGTGAGCACAGGCATCCACAAGTGGGCACAGAATAGAAATCTTCTAACATTTTTCCTGGGATTTTGATGATCCTCCAGCATTATTACTGCTCATCCCTGAGAACCGAGGCTGGGTTTGACGTGTTGGAGTCTCAAATGTGTAGTGCCTTTTCTGATAATGGGGTCAGGACCCTAACAGTAGTGCAGAGTATTTGTGTAGAGCATGGCCAAAGTAGCCTGCAGTCCTTGGGGAGTGCCACCTCCACCTTCTTCCCCTCTGGGAGCAGAGCAGGCAGGGCTGATGGGCAGTCCTTATCCAGTTGCCTGGCAGGCTTCTGTGTGTCAACTTTTCCTTCTCTTTTCCCTATGTGTTTTGTGCCTGCAGGGTCTGAATCCCCTGCAGTAAACGCTGAAGAAGGCGGAGGAGGTGACATTTTAAAGGACATGCTAAACTATGTTCATGCTAAGAAATCACTTTGTGTTGGCTGGCTCAACAAAAGCCATGGTTTATGGTTGTGCCTTGCCGTGCTCGTGATGAGCTTTGATCACCTTTTAGAGAGAGATCCTGGGATAAAGAGAAACTTTTGAGAAAGGACAGTGGTTCTCTTACAGGCATTGAAGGGACCCTAACAGTAGTGCAGAGTATTTGTGTAGAGCATGGCCAAAGTAGCCTGCAGTCCTTGGGGAGTGCCACCTCCACCTTCTTCCCCTCTGGGAGCAGAGCAGGCAGGGCTGATGGGCAGTCCTTATCCAGTTGCCTGGCAGGCTTATGTGTGTCAACTTTTCTTTCTCTTTTCCCTATGTGTTTTGTGCATGCAGTGTCTGAATCCCCTGCAGTAAACGCTGAAGAAGGCGGAGTAGGTGACATTTTAAAGGACAGACTAAACTATGTTCATGCTAAGAAATCACTTTGTGTTGGCTGGCTCAACAAAAGCCATGGTTTATGGTTGTGCCTTGCCGTGCTCGTGATGAGCTTTGATCACCTTTTAGAGAGAGATCCTGGGATAAAGAGAAACTTTTGAGAAAGGACAGTGGTTCTCTTACAGGCATTGAAGGTGAGAAAGGCCAGTGGCTCTCTTACAGACATTGAAGGCCAGCGTAGTTGCTAAGGGGAGTACTGTGGGAAAGGTAGTTCGAGCATGGAAACATGATCCTCTTCAATTTAACTTGCAGGTCCGACTTGTAAGAATGTGCATCTTCATTCTTGTGCGCATGACATAGGTGTGAATGTCAACCTGTGTTTGACCTCATCACCTGGTTGTTCAAAGGAAAATGTTGGACTGAAAGAAAACTTTGATTACCTTGGCATTTTAAATTGCAGTGGGATGTTATTTTGGGGTGATCCTTTCAGAGCTTCAGGTTTGCATAGCCAGTCTTTGGCCGTACGTCCTCTCTACCGTGATGTCACTGACAGGAAAGCCAAGGCTCCTGTAGGATTTGTCACAAGTTAAATTAAATTAAATTAAATTAAATGTGCACCGACTTCACAGTTTTGCTGGTAGGCAGCATCTGAAAGCTCTTAGGTATAGGCTTAGTTTTTAAAGTCTTAGAGAGTTAATGGCTCCGACCGATTTGTACCAGAGGGCAGATT
>NW_010415619.1:3059-3471 GCF_000710305.1 Buceros rhinoceros silvestris
TTCGTGCATCTGGTTTTGGATATGACTGATGAATTTCCAGAGCAAGTTGGTTCTTGTCCAAATATTTTCTCCATAATGTTCTCCATAAGCTGCCTGACATACTCATCAACTCTTTCTGATTCTTTTGCTTTAAGTTCTCATTTTTGTCAGTACTAACTGTTCCTCCTACAGTTGCATGTGGTCACATACACTGCACAGATAAAATAGCCCTTTTCATCCCTGTGCAGCAGGATGTTCGCTTTCAGCTGAATTAGGTGATGTTCGAGTGTTTGTCTCTGGAATTGAGGTTCCCTGTGTCTTTGGAAGCTGAACTTGTCAGATGTCTCGTGAGCCCGCGAGCTTGTGGTGACAAATAGTGCAGTAACACAGGAATTTCCTTGCAGTGCCTTGAACCTAGTGGAGTGTATAGACT
>NW_010415619.1:3864-4285 GCF_000710305.1 Buceros rhinoceros silvestris
GCTTGCTCCGTTGTCTAATTTGTCATAGGAAAGGAAGAGGTTAGAATAGTTGGTGCATTTGATTCCTATACCAGTTCGAGAGAGAACTGCACAAAGAATTTGAGAATTTGAGAATTTTTTGCACAAAGCTTTGAGAGCTTCTCTAAACAGCGTACTGATGTCCTTCAGATTCTTAAACTGATGTAGAGAAACTGTGACACTGTCCCCTATCTGAGGCAGGCGGGCGGGTGGTGTCTGTGCTGAGGTCTTTCTGCCAGAACAAGAAATGGGTGCTGCATCCGCAGCTGCAGTGAGGAGGCTGGCACTAGCCTTCTCCTGGGTAGAGCTGGCATGGGTAGACAGGGGCTGAGAGAGGGGAATTCAGGGTGTGTTGGAGGACACAGCCGGCTGGTGTCGCAGGTGGGGGAGTTGGCTGGGTGGG
>NW_010415619.1:4415-7806 GCF_000710305.1 Buceros rhinoceros silvestris
GGGTGGCCTGGGGGGGGCCTCAACTGCTGTAGGTTTGTATCCTCTGTTAGGCAGCACTCTGCCCTTCCTACCAAATACTGTGCATTTGCTTAGGAATCTCGTTTTCCCTGAACGCTTCTTCCTTGCTTCTACTAACCAGCTGTGTAACCTCGCTGCAGTATTTACACAGGTTCATGGTTCTTGCTGTGTTTCTCAGATTATCCATTTGTCGTGCCTGTGACAGAGCTCTGTATAGTGTGTCGCTGCTTTCCTGCGCTAGCTACCCAGTTCCTCTATTTATGCAAGTGTAATGAAGCAGCGCTGAAGAGAAAAAAATTAAATCCAGAGACCAGTCAAGGCAAGCTGCAGAATCTTGAGGGGAAAGACTCGGTTCTGGGCCTAGAAAATATATATATAATATTTTATTTTCCTTGAATGAGAAAATAACAGATTCTTTCTTCAAAACTGAGGAGGGAAACTTTTTTTTTAATTATTATTTTCTCCTCGAGTTTGTAAAATGCAAATCATTGAAGCCAGTTTTAGGGTTCTTTACAGGACACCCTCTTAGAAGCTTCGTGCCAAGCTTGAAATGTTTTATTGGTATTTCTAAAAACCCAAACATGTCTCTGCAAAAGGCTTGTGTCTGAGAGAACAAAGGGCAAGCCAGGCAAACTGGGATGAGTTTGGAGGATAGTTTAAAAAACGGATTGCTTGCGTTTGTTGCCATCACACCTAATCGAAAATATTTGCTGCTTTTTGCTCCGTTTCCTTCCACGTTGCTGGTCCCTGTGGAAGGCAGAATAGCTCATGGAGGGGCAGCTGTTCCCGGGGCTGGGAACATTCCTTTTGCTGTCGTCAGGATGCTGCAAGTGCAGGCACAGAGAAAGGAGCACAATGCTACTGCTTTTGCTGCGGTGTGTGACAAAATGACCAAGTTTGCTCAAGAGGCAGCGGTTCCTAATTAGGTAGCTTTGTTTAAATGCTAGCTAGTTTTGGTCTACGTGGTAAATAAAGCAGATCATTTGGTAATGAAATCACAACAGTTTTGGCCCTTTTTGTAACTATTTTGGGTGTTCTTGGTAAATGCTTATAGAAGTTATGAGAATGAGTGGTTTGCAGACCTTGCTTCTGCCTTGTAGACGTTTTTCTGACTGTTACTGAAGTTACTGAAACACGGTGAGTCCGCTGCTTCCATAGCTGGATATTTTAAAGGGGCAACAGCCGAACTTTCCTGTCGCGGATGACTGAGGGAAGTGCACGCTCTGTTTTGTATGCTTGCTTAATGTGGCTTCCTCCTAAGAGCTGACTGTGTTTTTTATTAAGGTTTTAAGTCCACTGTGTAACAAACATATTTTGCTGAAGGAAAGATTTTGCACATTTCAGCTGTGTCTGAAGAGCATATTTAGGACCTATTCACGTTGCATGGTGAAACTAGTTTTCTTCAGGGGACAAATCTGGTGACTCAATTTGTTGATGTAGTTCATTGTACAATGTTCACAGGCTCCAAGGAAGCAGCAGCTGAAGCGTCAAAATCAACCGGATAAGTCAGTTGTCTGACCATCCGTCTCCTTATCTAGCCCTCCTAATCCTTGGCAGCCTCTTTAAAACAGGGGAGATTTTGGTATTTTTTCCCATGTATTCTTGTAGAGACTGTTTTAGGCATGCACTTCATTTAATGTCAGAATTTTTTCTGTTTGAGTTTTTGATGCACTGGGTGTCTTTCCACTGAATTTGGGTCTTTCTGAGTCAGCTCTTATTAGAGACACTACAGGTGTAACTGGAGATGTCACTGAACTCTGCAGGGTTGGTTTTTGCATATACCCTGAGTGACAAAGTTCAGTGCTAAAGCCCTGTTTCAGAATGAATTACTTTGTTTGTCATCAGCATTTCGGTATTTAAGGGAAGTAGGTATTTAAGTATGCATTGTAGGCAACAAGTCAATTCCTCTTGAAGGTTTCACAACACTCTGAAAATGATGTACTGTAAAAGGACATTAGATTGTTCTTTTACCTTTCCCTATCCACGTCCCTTCAGGCTTTGCATTCCGGAGCACTGCTTTGATATACATAATCCCCTTATACCTGGCAGAGTCATTTAGTCCTCACTCATGGGCTTGGTATTAAGCAGTCAGACAACATTCATTGTAGCGAAGAACTTCAGGACACTGGACCTACATTTTGTACCAGCCTTCCTGTCAGGGTTGAAGACTGTGTTAGCCAGCAAGCCAGCAGTAAGACTATACCGGCTGCTGGTTCTTAGCTTGTAAACTTCATCTAAAACTGGCCATGCCACTCTTAGAGTTTCAGCCCTTTTTATAACTGAAACTGCACCACCGATTTTTCAGATTGCCACTTTGCCATTATCTCTCCCTATCATGCCTTCAGTCTAAAGAATGGAAAATCTTGACTATGGTGGTTGGTGAAGTTGCTTCCTTTATCTTTCCGTATCACGTAAACTTATTATTATGCACTTTTGGTACATAGGCTCTACATTACATTCTGTTAAAGACCTTAAGTTTAGTTTGCATCCTCACTACTAAAAATGTAAACAGAGAACGTGTGGCTTGGAAGGAAGAAAAATGACATGTTTAGGTGCGTGCCAAGCAGAAGGCTGGTTGAGGTCATCTAATAACTCTTTAATCTAAGTATTAGTATCACAGTGGATGTGTTGTTATTTTAAAAAATCCACGAACCCACAGAAATTATGGTGAAGAATCTAGTTTTGCTATGAGATTCATCTAAGAGCAGTCAGAAGCAAAGTTGATGCGGAACTGGGGACACAAATTCTTGCAAGCTCAGCTTTTACCCAGGCTTCCCTTACTGTATCTGTTCTGCTACAGCTTATTTCTCATTCTTGCACAGAAAAATTCCTTTGCATTCATTCTTGATGGTCGTCATTATCTGTAAGGGTATTGTTCCTTTTAGTCCTGGTATGTATTCAAGGAGGGAGAAAAGGAGATTCTTCTAGCACTGTTGCCTTCAAAAGGTTGTCAGACAGGGATCGCTCACTGTCATCAGGGATATCTGTAGTAGTAGAACTGCGTCTGTGGGCATATTTGTCCCAGCTATATGGGTCAGTACGAAAAGTCATTTTTGCAGGCAAAATGAGGGCAGCTAGATAGGTAAAGTTCTGTCTGTGGACATGTTCAGAGCCTGAAATGTGGCAGGAAGTACTAGATACCTATGTGGTAAGGTACGTCCTTGCCGTTTATAAACTCCGTATTGAATTGTCTTGAATTTTGTTTTTGACAATGCACTTGAGGTGAAACACAGCCTCACGATATATAATAATGTGTATATTGGGAGTTTCATTGGTCCACGTGCATAAAGTCGATTCTTTTATGGTGGCTGGGCTCCCTTATCTGGACTTCAGGAACAAATGCAGTTTGTTGAGGGTGGACGTTTCAGTGTAT
>NW_010415620.1:0-5518 GCF_000710305.1 Buceros rhinoceros silvestris
TAATGATTAAAATAAAATTAAATAATAATTAAAATACAGTGGCTTTACAAGAATATAAATTCATTAATTCTTAACTTTATCTCATGGATTAAAGCAACAATACAGTTCATGCCATTGGGATAGTAAGTGATTGCAAACAGGTAGCAAGATCATTACAATTTGGAGCACTTTGGAAAAAAACATGAATCCATGTTGCGATAATCTTATGTTAATGAATAAGAAAGAGCATATAGTAACATTTGGAATTATTAGTTGGTTAGTCTTATTTTCGGTCCTTGATAGGCTTCCGTTTGCTCAATATGATCAGTAAATTGTGGTAAGGTGGTGGTGGTGGTGGTGGTTAATTCTTGTTATCCAAGTGTATTGAAAAAAGCAGGGAAACAAAATTTGAAAGAAAGATGCAACAGTTCACATGAAATACATCACACATTGGTGAATATATTCAAATATACGTCTAACTGCCTATAGACTGAATGTAGGAGCTCTTGATGCTGGTTATACAAGCTGTACTAGACTCGAGAGTTTAGGCTGAAAATCCATAAGCTACGATATGCAAAGTGATCTGTTGACATGTTCTGTAAAACACAAGACCAGAGGAACTATTTCATGCAACATTTGACCTACTAGAGACGGTATCGTTCTATATTATCTGTTGACCACACTTTTACCAGCTAAATGGTTCAAAGGATAAAAAGATTGGAATTACTGCCACAATTTCTAGTATTTTCTTGACTAACTGAGATTTTTCTCAAGACTAGATGCACTGGATTGCCAATGTGCTCAGCCTGAATGAACAGCCTGATGCTGACATTAAGTTCCTTGAAGGAAGAAAGGGAAAAGCCAGAAAATACGAACATTTATACAGAGGAGAGGCTTGATACAACACTGAATAATGCATAAGCATAAACATGACCTCTGCTTTAGACTGTGTTCCTGTAGATCCCTGTAGGCTGAATCATTCTCACTATGGGTTCTAGATGAGGACAAAAGGGAGAAAAGGGAGATGATACCGGTTTCAACTTCTATAATACATGTTATAAAATGTCTTAGAGTCAAAAGAATTAAAAAAAGAGATCAAATACTATTAAAGAGCATAGACAATTAAGACACGAGGCATAATTCAAGAAGTCCTTTATCAGCTGACTGAAGAAATCTGAAAGTAGCAGCTGGCTGGAAAGACAAAGGGAAATATAATTACTCTTTTGCTATCACCAGACACAGGACAAGACAGATCTTTGCTCTGGTTCAGAATTAGCATTTAAAGTTTTCGTGGATTTTAAGCCATCTGGAAACTAAGTTATCCTTTGAATCCTACATATAAGGAGAGGAAGAAAGGCCTGAGATAGCCTTGAGATCTCATCTGGAAAGCAGCACTATAATACTACGAGTTTCCTTTGAAATTCTTGTATTGACTGCCCTGTATTAGCCATTGTACCAAGTACACAGAGAGCTTGCATGTTTTGGTTAGCGCCCATAAATGCAGACATTTCATAAATACTTTTGGACACAACAAAGGATGGCTAGTAAGACTCAGGAATGCTCTCCCAAAGACCTTGTCAGTTGAATGCAAATCATTCAACAGAGGCCTTGAACTGATGTATGAAAAGATTTGTATATCAAGAGTTATTATAAATTTATGGCACATAAGAGCACTATCAAAGGACAAGTGGCCATCTGAACTACGACTGCAAGCCTACAAACCAGCAAACGCTTTCATTCGCTTTCTCACTCAAAAGGATTCAGCGAGGCATTGAACATACCTGCACAGAAGTAAGAGATGGGTATTACAGAGAAACACGAGACTTATGCCCATTACAGGAAATTGTGGTCGAAGTCCTAAGGGCAAAAGCACAAAACCTAGCCTTGATACATCTGTGATGCTTCAATAATAGGACTGCAATTACTTTTACTTAAATTAAGAAAAAAAAAGGTCATTTAAAAATAACTTAATCCTGCAATACTTAACACCTATTCCTAAATTCGGGAGTTACTTTAATGATAATATTGCTACTGTGCTTTTTTAAAGAAGATACTCGTGTTACAAACACCACAGTTTCACAACAGTGAATCTTCATAATTAAAACACCAGCAGCAGCATGCATATTACTGAAGAGAAAATGGTAACAAGTGAAAGGCGGCGCCTGAAAAAGCTATTATGGTCCCATCTGAAAGTGAGAAACATATGTCTCTCTATTGAAGAATTACTAGAAAGACTGTGAACAGTAAGAATTGAAAAAATATGGGGAAAAAAATTACCCAGGAGATAGAAGAGGCATTGCTTCAGATACTGATATGCAACTGGATAACTGTGGTTTGTACCAGAGTAGTGATTGCTTATTGGAGTACAATGACTGCAGTATCAATCACACTAAGAGTAAAAAGCTGGTGTAAGTAAGCATCAGTAAAACACCTACTCACAAAGTAATGCAATATATTCCTCTTGAGTACCTTCTTCATTTTCATTTTAAAGCAATTTTACTATACACCAAAGAAAAACAGTTGGCAATGGAAACCCACCTGAACACTTCACAGGTATTCAAATCCATCTTTCTTCTTGTTAAGAAAACATTACATAGATTCCCAAGAGAAGATGTAGCGTACCTAGCAACCATCAATCCAGTCTTCCCTTGAAGGTATCAAGGACTTACAAGTGAAATATAACTATTCCAGATTCCCCTATATAATGTCTTTCAAATTATGAATTCCAGGTCACTTGTATTAAAAATATTTTAAATGTAAACTTATGTATCTTCTACATAGAAATAGCTAGAAATACTAGACTCTAGAAACTATCAGAGGCCTCTAGAATATATATTTCATTATTTTTCTCTGAATTCTCAACTTTCCTCGAAAGTTTTCTTGAAATTCCACCCTATTTTTCAAAAAAATTTTACTTAGCTGTTGCTATTTCCTTCCTCTATACAGCAGTGATTAGGACCTATGTTAAAAGTTAAAGAAAAGAAATTCTAAACTTTCAAAACTCTCATTGCTGAAAGAAAAATACATCAAGGAAACAAGTTTAATAGTTGGAAGATAATGCTTGGCACTAGAAATCTACAATTCAATTGCACAGACTATCATTGCCTTGCTGTAGAATCCCAAACTTCCAAAATTTACTACAAGTTTGTTTAAAACAATATGTCTGAGTTATTATAATTTAGTTTAGTTTGATTGAGAATGTAGCAAAATAACATTTAAGGTTCAAAAATACGGTAGGAGTGACGACTGGTTTAGCTGATCCCGAAATGCAGAAGCAGCAGTTGCATCAACAGGTTATTAGATAAAAGAGCAACACCCCGGAGCTTCAAGACATCTGCACTTGTCAAAAGAATGAGATTAAGGCAAAGAAAAGAACTAGATTTTGAGGTAAGAGCACAGTGGAAACCCTGGATCACTCTCCTTCACAAAACCATTGCAGTACTGCACATCTGTTTGTACCAACACCCGCGAGAAATGCTTCAACATACAAACCGTCCAAGAGGAAAATAACCTTATTAAACAACTGTGCGAGATACAATTATTAAATGTCATCAACCTAATTAGCATTTTTTTGGAGGTGGAATAATTTTTTCAAAGCTGATACACAGTTTACAAGGGTAAACGTAGGGTATGCAAGACTGACATTTATTTAATGCATTATAATATTTGTGCTTCTAACAAAACCTAGATGATGACAAGACAACATGCATACAGGAAAAAACCAAGGCTGGGGTTTTTTTTGTAATTTGGAACGTTTGTTATAATTTTGGTAATTCATAGCAGCTAATAAGGGAGTTAAAGTCATGAAGGAAAAATCAAATCTGAAAATGATCACGCACTGTATTAGTATTAGAGTGACACAGCACTTGAGGTGATGGTACAATACAATTGGTATATAACAAGGACAGGTTTCAACAGGAACAATTATCTAAACGCGAGTAATCAATCAGTCTATTGCTATTGCCAAAGAAGCCAACGTCCACTTCGGTGACACTGCTTCTGCACACAGGACACATATTTCCTGTATGGCCAGGAGGACTGACTGGTACATTACAGCAGCTCTGACCCCCTCAGCCTTCCTCCAAAAATCTGGTAGTTGCTTTTGATCTGCTTAGAGTCACACTGAAATAGGTCACGGCCACATGAAAGAGCAGTCCCAGTTAATTGTCACTTGGCTAGATGGCTTTGGCAACATCCCTCAGATTTAAGCTTCTGGGAGACAGGGGGTTTTCCACAATGCTAGGTCCATCACTAGACAGAATTCTTCATCACACACAGGACTGAGTCACTCACAATCTTTTTCTCATGGGAAGGCTGATCTTTAATCTCAAGCTTTTCCAGCCTGCCAGGTTTTCTTTTTTTTCCCCCCCACTCTAACATTAGGCTCAAAACTTCAGGTATGGCAGGCAGCATCATAACGCATCGCATCACTGCCTGAGAAGGGACCACTTCGCTACGAAGACGACCTGTGAGCAGACACTTTGTTGGTCAGGTTCTCCTTATTCACAGTAGGTGCCATTGTGGATCTTCCCGGCTTATTCTTCCTGGCTTAATCAACTTACCCACACCCTCTGATTCCAGATTTCACGCAGTTTCACAGTTTTCTCATGTAATTTCTGTACGTACTTCTTAAACGTAATTTTCCTACGTACTTCATTTTTTTTAGCAGGTATGCTCCAACTAAGCCTTCTCTGGAGAAGGAACTGCAAACTAACTCCTACAAATTCTGTTTAAGATTTGAATTGAGACATCTAAAGTTTTGATTCCCATCTAAACCTTCCAGCAGGTGCTGGAAGAAAAAATTCACGTAACACAGAATATAATCTCATCATCAATTTGCTCCACATATATGGTATAGTTATTGAAGGAAGATATTCTATACAATGAAAAAATATGGTGAAACAATGGAACAGGTTGCCAAGGGAGGTGGTAGATGCCCCGTCCCTGGAAACATTCAAGTTCAGGTTGGACAGGGCTCTGAGCTACCTGCTCTAGTTGAAGATGACTCTGCCCACTGCAGGGGGTGGGACTAGATGGCCTTTGAAAGTCCCTTCCAACCCAAACCATTCTAAGATTTTACGCTCATTACTTTCTTTGTTTTCCTTCCCTCTGAAACTACTATCCCCAGCTTTTGAGTTGCTGCTTTACTCAGTCACAGGGCTCCTTTGCCTTCTAGGTCCATCTTGCCAGCCTGGTCTTTTCACTCTGACTTGGCTGAAGCAGAATCAGAGGCAGTTTCTTGAAGATTCCAGCTAAACCTATTTTCTTCCTATTTCCCAGTCTATCAGCAGGCTTCTGACCTTGCCCATGAAGAGTTCACAGCTTGGATTATTTCAGGACTCCTCACTTTGGTGGAGATAACATTTGCAGTTCACACCCTGGCATTTAATAAGAGAAAATGGCACAAGAAATGAGGAATTTCACACAATTATGTTTAACAGATGACACAATTAACCCTCCTGATGCCCTGTAGAAATGCAGCTAGTGATTTTTAAAATACATTTAATACTTACACCATAGCCTATCAGTCTAAATGAAT
>NW_010415620.1:5582-10983 GCF_000710305.1 Buceros rhinoceros silvestris
GATTTTTAAAATACATTTAATTCTTACACCATAGCCTATCAGTCTAAATGAAGTCCTGCTGCAAAGTTCATTAAAGGGGCCAGTTGCCAGTAGCACAGAAACACCTTCACCTGAGGCAATGAAGCTAAAGAGACTTTCTGTAATCCTTACAAGTAGTACATAGTCCATCAGCCCACCACCAACCCCGGTTTGTTTTTCTCAGGTTGAGAGGATTAAAAATAAAATTATAGAAACATGTAGTCTTTGTTGTAGTATGTCACACTTCAATTTTTCCATCTAAAAGAATTACACACTTTTATTCTCCTGGAGCTGTCAGGAAGAACAGCAATGTTTATAAGACAATTTGGCTGACAGCATCAGCACTCACAAACTGCTTGTAAGCTAGAAAAATCACCTAGTATTAAATTAAATAATTTGGTTGTCATAATATGAAATATTATGAATATGTTGAGACATTAGGTTCACATGATAAAAACTAGGTATCAACACAATCACTAAATTCGATGCTAAATAAATATTTCCGTATCTCACTGCGAGATAGGTATAAACCCCTTAGTTTTCAGTACGTTTCTGCTGTATTCATCTCTATAACTAGTTTTACATTTCCCTTAAAACACAACAGAAGGACTTTATAGTACTTTTATATTTAAAGGTCACGTCCTCATATTTTGTAAAATACTTCTGGTCCCTCCTCCTCACACTCCGGGGGGCTCACAGTCCTCTGCAGTCAGACTAATCACAGACTCGCCCCAGCACTGTATTCAGTTATTCTCCTGGCTGGTTTTCAGCGAGAAACTCTTGTGCATTAAAGCTTCTGCAGTGCCATAAACAGGAAAGACCAGACTCTCCTCACTCCTCCTTCTCTTATCAAGCTGCTGAATCATTAGCTGGAAAAGTCTTCAATTTAGTCCCCTTCTAAAGAATTCAGTTCCTTCTACTTATCTCCACTTTCACCTAATAACAAAGACTTCAGTATAAAATACTAAGGAGAAGTCCTCATAAATATGGGTTTTCTCACGAATCTTCAGGTATTTCTGGAAAGGAAAGCTCAACTACTGAACAATACGGTGCTACACAAGTGTTAAGAGCTGTGGAACCATGGCTGAAGGGCAGGCCGAGGGGTAGAATATGTCAAAATACCAAAACGGGTAGAGTACAATTTTTTCCTGAAACCAAGTAATTTTCAAGCTCAGCCTTTTTTTTTTTTTCTTTTTCCTTTTGGTTAAGAAGTGTGTTAAATACTAACTGCATGTGAGGACTACTTCAATTTTTACAACAATGTTAATTTGACATATTAGTAATAGATGGTATTTTTTTTTTTTGCCTTGGATATAACCTTGTAATCCTTAAAAAAGAATAATTATTTTTGAATAAATAAAAATCAAAAGAATTTTCCCCAACCTCTCACAAATTACCAATTTCTTAGCGTTAAGAATGACTAAGACAAGCACTGAGGATACTACAAGCACATTTAAAAATTACTTTTGCTCACTGTAGTCTTACCTATGAGAAAACTATGAACTTTTATTGAATTCCACTGCATTATACTGGGCTAAATACCACCTTCGAAAATTTTTCAACAGAGAAAAAAAAAAAAATGAGGTAAAAGGAATTTAAAATCCATTTAAAAGTTCCAAATTTCTGCATGTGAGACTTTTCACATGGTATATAAAGTTCAAGAAACATTTTTAAGATCTTTCATTGAAAGCACATCTGTCAGTAGAATTCAGAATAGCAACTCGCCATCTAATTGCTTTCAGTAGTAAAAGAGACTGAGTAGTCAAAAGCAGAGATTTTTGCTATTATCAGTAGTTCACAGAATCGTTTTGGTTGGAAGAGACCTTGAAGATCATCAATTTAAACCATTACCGCAGCACTGCTCTTGTAATCCAAAGGAAAATATGATGTCTTAAGTTAATAAATTCAAATAATAGCATTTCATCTTTGAAGATACCTGTGTCTACAATAAAAGTTGCAACAATAAAAAACAATATCAGAGGAAGAATCATTGTTATGACGCTTAAATGACTTGAATAGATAAATCATATTTTTTTCACAACACCTTCTCTCATTAGTGAAGTTTTAGTTATCAATCATGGACATTACCTTTCCTGAAAGAAACACGCACGGCAAACAAGATAAATTACTACAGCGCTATAGGTAAGAGGAAAATCAGGAAACAAATTATTCACCAAAGGTAAAATGGACCGCAAAGACAGTAGAACACGGCAAAATCTATAATTTGCAAGCGAAATGTGTACGTCAAGTTGCAAAAAAACCCGTATTATGTACAATGAGCAAAATTGTGTGCGGTTACATTGTTATATATCGTCATGATGTGGGGAATTAGATGCATAAACTTGGCACTATTATAACAACAACACTTATAATAGTATATATATCAGAATGGTACAGTTTTTTGGAGAATTTAGAACTTAACAAAGCAATTAAATATCTGAATAATATCACATCTATTCATAAAGGCTGCTCTGAGACCTTAGGCTCAGAGCCCAAGAAGAAAAAAATCCAAAGATGAATGAAGGCAGCGATTCCCACATCAAATATAGAATTACTCTTTCTCTATGATAACTTCGTATTCTTTGCAGTAATTAGATGGTATTAACACATACAATAAAATTTGCGAAAGATTTATTTTTGAGCTGGTTATGACTGAAAAAGCAGTAATGAAATGAAGTCACAGCTATTAAAGACATTTTTTACCCTGAGACCACATTCTTTGGGTGTTCTAAGCCACACAAAATTTATCATTTCTACTTTATTGTTATTTATTTAATCTAAAAATTTCTGTACTCAGCAAATGGATTTAGAACAGCAGTTCAATCTGTTGTAGCTTATGAGTAATGTAATTAGGACACAGTTGGAATTATAGAGAATGTGTATATTTAAAGCTACGTGCTCGTGCAATACTTCCTGCTATTTCTTTCCTTAGTGAAGAGTTCATCATTTAGCCACGTCCTTTCCTGCACTTCCTTCTCTTTCCAGTGGACTAGTAGAGGATGCATCTTACAAAAAATATGGCTATCTATTGATTTTTGATTATGTAAATATTCATATATGAAAATGTAAAAAAAGTTCTCTACTAGTGATAATACCGTACGGGTGGACTCCCCTGTGCTCTACAGGAAGAATGACTGAAAAAACCAGTAGCAAGCAGAGCAACAGAGACAAACGATATAAAGAACTGCTAAGACGATGATGACAGACTGATAGAAAGGGTGGCAGTGTTGAAAAGCTTGGGATAGAAGACACCAATATGTCAAACTGTAAGATTTTTTTTTAAGCTGAAAGGCTAAAAAATTCTGGAGCTGAAGGTTTCTCGTCTATTCAAATCCAAAACAATAAACGTGCCTGAACGTTGTAGTTCTGATCAGATAAAAACATGGCCAGTGGAGCTACATGGACCAGTAACGCCACAAGTTGATTTTCTTATTTGCTGGTGACTTAGTCAAGATGAAACTGCCTTCAAAGTCACAAAGAATGAAGGGTATTATAACCAGGAGCACGTGAGAAGTTTCTAGGAGCCTGTCTATAGGGTTCAAAAAAAGATGAACGCATAAAATGCATAAGCTGTTCTATGAACTTACAAAGGTAATGGGAAGTGGGTTTTGGATCAGAAGACCAGAAGTCAGACAGCTATAATTGCTTTAAGCTAGGTCTGACCAGCTATGTAAACGGCAGCTTAATTTCCGGCAGAACTACCTGCAGGCCTTGGTGAGTTCTAGTCACTATCCAAACCTAGGGACTATTTTTTTAATTCAAATTGCATACTATATTTTCCTAACCTGCTCATTAAATTTTGAGATGAAAATGTTATTTATGGTTACTGTTTGGTAAATCATTGTGCTAACCTCCATACCGCTGCAGCAGGAGCACCCAGCTTAATTAAGGTGCTGGCATACTTTGCTAAAGAGGAGAGGTGTCCTGAGTACCTCATTAGGCAAATACCTTTTAAAATAATCTGTTTAAAACAGCTTGGCAAGAGCCTTTTAGAATTTTGTTTGTTACGGTATTTAGGAAATAATTCTGATGTTAAACATGTATGCAGACTACAGTTTCTCAATTATTTAAACAAGAACTGAGAAAGAATGTTTAGCTCTACAACTCCACAGGGGCTGTGTCAGCCTAAGGAAATATTTCTTCTTGTGAAACACCCTATTTAAGATGTAAACAAAACCACCTTTAAAATTAATATTGGTACTGTTACAAAATGAGACAAACATTTGAATAGAATGCACACACTAATAAAACATCAATTTATGAGTAGCCTGCATTTTTCTGCTTGGCAAAGAAAGTGGTGAAAATAATATATTCACTCCCTCTAACAAGAGCATCATATCAAAGCATGTAGAGATGAATGACACAGCTCACTGCTGAAAGCCCAAACATTTATGTAGTCATTGCTCACTTGTGTAATATTCAATAATTATAAAGCTAATATCCATCAAGGGATGTTTCACATTTGCATTTCCATTACTCCTTTTACTACAATAAACTTCCAAGGGTTTCTTTGCAGACATCTCAGGTAAACTCTCACAGCAGAAAAATCTTTGCAACACCTCAGAATACATCATGGAAGTCATGATAATATCAGCATGGCAAAAAGAGAATCTGAAGCAGTAAAACAGGTGTCTGAATGTCAGTTCCATTTGTCTCTTTGGCAGTACCTTTATTCATGAGTGGTCCTGATTAAAATGATATTCACAATTCCGTGGACATTTTTCAGTAAAATCAACCTTATTAAAAGTTTGGAGGATTAAACTTTTCATTCATTCTCCCTTCTGGACAGATGTTGTGGTTTAAATCCCAGCCAGCAACTAAGCAACACGCAACTGCTTGCTTACCCTCCCCACCCCAGTGGGATGGGGAGAAGAATCGGAAAAGACAAATAAAACTCCGAGGTTGATATAAGAACGGTTTCCTAACTTAAATAAAATAAATAATACTAATAGTAATTAAAATCAAGATAGCAGAAAGAGAGGGAGAAATAAACCCCAAGAAAAGAGAAGTGACGCACAGTGCAGTTGCTCACCACCTGCTGACCAATGCCTGGGCAGCGACCCGCTCCTCCCAGCCAACTCCCCCCAGTTTACACACTGGGCGTGACATCCTGTGGTGTGGACTATCCCTTTGGCTAGTTCGGGTCAGCTGTCCTGGCCATGCTCCCGCCAGCTTCTTGTGCACCTGCCCACTGGCAGAGCCTGGGAAACTGGAAAATCCTTAACTTAGGGTAAGCGCTGTTTAGCTACAACTAAACCATCAGTGTGTGATCGACATTGTTCTCACAGTAAATCCAACACACAGCACTGCACCAGCTACCGGCAAGAAAATTAACTCTATCCCAGCCAAAGCCAGGGCAAGAGAGATTCTTCGATCATTTTCT
>NW_010415620.1:11013-29296 GCF_000710305.1 Buceros rhinoceros silvestris
CTAATGTTTTAATTCCCTGCCTCCTCTTCCATGAACAGGAACCCTCAGCTTATCTTTCCCATGATGCACATGAGAAAAGAATAATTTCTTTCTGAACAGAATAGTAAAGCAATACAATGGACACTAGGCATTCTTCTAAATTCACACAGCAGCTGTAGATTGGTATTGAAGAAATAGTAAGCAAATATATACCTAGAAATGTCCCATAAAATTTGCGTTTTCCCTATATAATAATAATGCTATTATTTCCCCCAGATATGTCTGCACCTGGGAAGGAAAAGCAGCAGCCACAAGGAATGGGAAGGCAAACAGCAAAAGGAAAACAAGCCTTTCCGTTTGCACCCTTTATGCAGCAATGACCGAGTCCTGTGCTCATAAAGAAAAAAAAAACTGCATCAAGCTGGCTTCCCCAAAGCAATGTAGGCTGGGTTTGCAGTAATAAATATGCCACAAGTAAGAAGCCTCAGCACTCCAAAATAGCGGGGGACACCTCCTGTGATGTGAGAGAATCTCAAGAAGCATGGCTTTTAATTTGATCTCAAAACCCAAGAGCCATTCTTGTTAGTTTTTAAAACCTTTGTGAGTTGCAAAGGAAGATCTAAGGCGGCAGAAGAAAAGGGTAAAAAAGGCTTCAAGGCAACATTCACAAATACAAAAAATCCCCAGGTGCCCAGCTGAAGACATCTACATGAGGCCTGTTTTGGTTGATCTTTCTCTTTCATGGCAAGCTTGGCTGCAGAAGTCCGTGCTGACTTTTCTCCTCTACATCCACCCTACCTTCCCAGCCTTGTAGTCACACTAAAGCAACAACTGTGTGGGGGACTGCACTGTTTAGGACATCACCAAACTGAGCTGGGCTAGGAAATTTGAGAAAAAACAAACAAACAAACAAAAACCAACCCCAAAGCTGCATTGTAATATAGGGAATGAAGCATCCGTCCAATTCAGTCACGGAAGGTCGCACCAGAATACCCACCATGACATGGGACACACAGCACTGTGGCTGCAGGATCTGCTGCACTTAAGCAATACTCCTACTAGATGAATCCTGGCAGAGTCTGCACGGGAGACCTGCTTGCTGCTGAGCAGCACTGGTGTGTATTTTACATGTGGCTCAAAGGATAACAAAGAGAACAGTCTCTGCTCCGTCTCCAGACATCCTGTGGCCAGGGGTGAGCCAGGTGGCAGCACGCCCGCAGGCTGAGGAGCATGAAGAGCTCACGTCTCTCATGTCAGGGTGACTCTTCCTACCTGGAGGCTATTATGCTGAAGTACCCTCTTGCCATTTCCTATTAGAAGAGGGAGAGGCAGGTACTTAATTCAAGGAGATTTAATTACCCTCTGGAAATGTCTGCACTCTTTATATAGTTAATGAGATAGAAGTATTTAAGTTAGGAGGACCGGTTCACTTCAAGCCTTAAAGATATCTTCTCCTATCCGTTGACTACGTAGGGAGTTTGGGTGGAAAGGATCTTGCCTCTTAGAGACAAACACTTCACATTTCTGTGAGATCACTTAATTAAAATTAGATTGAATTCCTGCATTTTTACAAAAAAGTAGTTACAGAAAGAGAAGTCTAGTTCCTTGGCAATCAGATACCAGAAAAGAAGAACTGCTAAAACTCCTTTGACAATGTTAAATTGGCTGAATTATGTGAGAAGCCGCAGCATGTTGACATGCCATAGGAAGTTTTTCATCTTTTTAGTACCTTACAAAATTACCTTAGGAAATAAACACAATGAAAACAATATTTTCTGCTAGGCAGGTAACAGATTCTTCCCCGGAGAAAACTGCTGTAAGCTGGCACGATCATTCACCAAAAGACTTGTAAACGTTTCTGAATTCTGGACGTACGCTATGTTACTCCTTGCCTGTATAAACTGAAAGGCTCTGAAACATGCAAATAAATCACCTCTACGTGGATTAGCACATATTCAGATCATCCTCTGAGCAATTTGCTCTAAAGAAAAGAATCACTTTAAATGGTTATTTAAATGGTCAGTGTAGCATTGACACAATGGGCTACAAAAAAGACTTCTTACTGATCTTCTGTGTGGTCCACACTGGGAGAGGAGCGGAATCTCTATCAGTAACTTGAAATGGAAATAAAGTTTGTCATGACATTCAGAAAGTAGCCGCATGAATAAAACTGGAATTTATCGTAATAAAGAGCTAAACTGTGTATCTGCATTGACCTTACATCTTCATCCTGCCAATACAGCTAAGAGTAAGGATTAATGGGCATCAAGTCCTTCCTCGGTTGCATTTTATGTTGTCTTTTATGATACTGAACCATTAAGTAGTCGCAGGTGAGATGAACAGGCGTTAACTAGCTGGTTGCCTCCTTCCCAGAAAGGTTTTATGATTTCCTCATTCTCTGTATCTAAAACTTGGTGACCACCTTTCCTATCACAGGAGATCTCATATCAAAACAGAATTTGGGAACCCACTAAATAACCCACTTTAGTCATAAACTTCTCTCTTGACAGACTACCCAGGCATAACTGATAATTGGCTCATAAAAAAGCAAAATGAGGAAATAAAGAATTGACTCCCTGTATCAAATATAAAAATGAACAGTCATTTTAATATCTATAAAATATATATCATTAATACCTTGAGACATTGTTCCATCAAGCAAAGAATTGCACGTTTGATTTCAGAAAGAAAAGAAGCAACAAAAAATTCTTTCATACATTTTTTTATAGATTTAATACATTTTCACTTGTTAACATGTAACACCTATAAGATCTTATTCCCTGTGCACGTATTTGAATGATATGGATGTATATACACACACAGGTAACATGAAAGCAGCTTTTCCCTTAGTCTTAATGATAGGGTCCAATTCTACGATCTCATACTGTTCTTTCCCCAGAGTGGAATAACCTCAATGGAATTCAGGGTTCTATAAATTCTGCATCTTTGAGACCCCTGTTTCACTTACTAGCAAAGTTCAAGCTTATCTGTGATGAAGAATCAGGAGAAATCCAGAAAAAGAAAAAGCCTCTCACGTTTAAGGCAGCTACATTCCCCAATTAAGCTATTTTTATTTTTAGCAAGTTCCTAAATTCAGTCATGAAAACAATTTAAACTAAATATTTTCCTTCATGAACAGTAGCTTTCATAGGATTCCTAACCTGAAACGCTATCAGACAGGGTGGAAAATGAGGCAATTGCAGAGACACCAATGAAGCTGCTCTTTATGTTACTGTCTAAGTAAGGGTTATTCAAGACCAAAGTTGTCTCAAGTGATTCCAAGGATACAGTAAAAAAATTTTTCCTTCGTTTCACTGTTTTACAGTTCCTGATTGGAAAAATTAAAAGTTCCTTTCTTTCAGCCTGTACAGTTGTTGAATTTTTTTTAAAAACTATTAAAAGGAAAAGCAGAAACCTCTCACACGGTCATTATAAATGGCTCAAAAAGGTAAAAATCCCCAAAGGAAATTAGTAACTCCTCAGTGCAGTTAGTCATACAGTACCATGCACTGGGAAGTGAAAATGAAACAAGGTGCATCATTCTCAATTTTTCAAGCTTGACTTCATGACCTCAATGATAGTTTTTGAAACAAGTTTTGTGTGTAATTACCTCATTTTCTGATATAAACTGGTGGAAAAAAAAACCCCAACCCTACAATGTTATTGATGCCCACACGGGCGATCAGCACAGCCGGAATTTCAGACTCTTCAGACTTTCCCTGCAGACGTCTGCCTCTTAACTACGTGAGGAGATAAGAAATAAGCTGCAGAGTTTCATAACGTGTTTTGTTAGCAGAGCAATGGCAAGTCCAAAGGATTTGGGGCTCCCAGCCCTCTGCCTCTTCCTCCAAGTCCATTCTCCTCCTCAGGCGAATATAAGCTGTGCGCTACCAGAATGCGCTGGATGTCTCATGGCACTTTATGAAGCAAGACAACCAAATGAAGAAAGTGCTTTCAACACATTAGGCTACTAATAATGGACTCCCTGAGGCGTTTTATGGTTTTTTGAGTGCATTTCAATTTCTTTTAATTCCTTTTTTTTTTTTTAAATTGGTTGTGGAAGAAAGGCAAAACTTGTGATGTAACCACCTTTTAGAAAAATATTTTGAAAGTAAGAGGAAAGCTAACCTTGCTTTAAAATACAAATAATGATATTCATGTTTGTTTAAGACAGCAAAGAGGAGGCATACAAAATAAAAGTCATTATTGTCTAACCTCTCACTTGCTGTTTTATGATTCAGTGGCCACTTTCAACACGCTCTTGTATAAAATAAACCAATTGTGGAATATCGAACAGTTTACTGCACTAGGTAAAAACTAGGTTAGAGCAGCTGGAAGTCTCCAACAGCTACTGAAAGGGCAGCTCGGCATTTTGTCAGGAAAGGGCAACTTATAATGAGTACTTTCTTCTTCCATGTCCTACCTCTCTGCAAAGTCCCATGTGCCTTACCTGTGCTCCCAGTCAGACTGCTCCTACCTCCTTTATTCTTGTCATCGTCTCTTCCACGCATTAAATCAATTTTTCTTAATTACAGGTTCCTCGCCACCTTCCACCAGGGTAGGATGTTGAAAGTGTAACGTTCCTCCAAAGTGTCTCATAACTAAACAGACTTGTCTTTATTATAGTATGTCAGTTTAAGCCTTCAATAATAGTGGAATGAAGGAAGAGAGTTTCAGAGCTTAATATAAAACCTACAAAGATTAAAGAATATATTGACTATTCAGATGTTTTGCATTTATTTAAATAGTAGTGCAAGGCTACAATTTAACTTGACTCCATACAGAAGTGGACGAATCGAATAAAGTGCAGGGATGTATGACAGCATCAGATATGAAACTGCAAAAATATTCTCTCTGCAGTAACGTGGCTTTCTTATTTAAGGCTTACATTTAACAGCTAAACAGAATATTTACAAAGAAGGGCCTTTGATTTTATTGTCTAAGGACATTGTTTCTCTTAAATTGTATTTTAGAGCCATATAGCAGTAATTTATAGTAATACAGATGGTAATATTTTTATAAGATATTGCTTTCCTCTCCAAAACATGCCATACTATGTACAGCAAAACTGGAAAGATTAGTAAAAACCAGCATGAATTGATTTAACATTTGGGAGAAGTTTAGTACAGAAAGGTGATTTATTTCACTTGAAACGCTATCACAACTAATTCCAAATCAAGGCTGCAACACTGCGTGTCTTAGCGATGAGAGCTGTCACCATCATCAGAATGCGTCATAACAAATGCTCCAACGGTGAAGGCAGATGTATCTTGCTACAAATTTTCCAGATAAGGTGACTCTTCTGGAAAAAATATTCTGAAAGAAATATTTCTCAAAGAAATACTCTTTTCTGGCACTGTTTTCCTGATGTGTCACATGCTAGAGATTGCCCTGTAAACTCAGGTCCATTATAAAAGCGCAGACAAAACACAGTGGAGCGACAGCAATACAGTTTGGCAGGGCTTACCTTTCTTTGCAGCAAAATCAGTACACCCAGGAGGATATAAAATATCTCACAATTCTTCAGTCAACAAGGTACATGCAACAAAATACTAAGATCTTGTAGTGAAAAAAAAAAAAACCCAAACAACCCACAAACACGCAGCAAATTGCCCAAACATAAGTAAACAGGAGACAAGGCCATATGTAACACTTGATAACAGTCACACAGACGTGTTTTTAAATATCAGACTGGTAATATCCTACATTTAAAAAGGCAGGAAAAATAGGAGAGATTTGATTTATGCCGTTTTGACACTGCCCTGACTGCTTTTATTCACTTAGATCTATGTGCCTTAGGAGAACCACATATAGAAAAGAAAAATGGCAGCAGTATGTTACAAGCATGTAAAGTTCTGAGTTTTAAATGTTCCTACAGAGACCGAAATACCAGTGCTAGAACGACTACCTCTACAGGCTTCCCTTTACAAGGTCAAGAACGGGATGCAGAACAAAAGGTTGGAGTGGCAGACCCCTGTAACACCTGAATGCCCAATACTGCCTTAACAGCAGTCGAACGTGCATTTATCAGCTAACACCCCATTTATCCACACAGTTCTACCCTGGGAAAAGTAAATCACATATGTAAAAAATATTCTAATATCTTGGAGGTTTCCTATGACCATCTGGTGTTTTGCTTTTCATTTTACAAGGTTTTCATCTTCTAAATTATAGACAGTATTTGTTTTTTGCTACGCTGTTTGAGGTTTGATGGTAGTACTGATCATTTTGGATTCGGTCCAAACACGTATAGCTTAATAACCAACAAAAAAATTATATATTATTGTAATACACAATTCACAGGGCATCTAAGAGCAGGAACTCTCTGAAAACTCCCAAAGGACTAACAGCAAAGCATCCTAATGGTATCTCAATTAAAAAATTAAAATGTGAAAACTCTTTACTCAGTAACATTTAGTCATGCAAAATAACACTCCACAGTACATTATTACTGGTGGGAGCACCCACCCAAAAACTGTCCTGATAATTTATTTCACTAAACACTGAAAGTAGTCCTGTGATATTTTACTCTTCCCATATTATTCTAATTCTGGGGGTTTGTCTGTTTTGCACTTTTTTCCCCTCTTCCTCTACCGGGGGACTCACAGAATCCCTACACAACTACCCACACTTCAGCATTGTAAAGATAAGGTATTATTGTTCTCTTTCCTCCAGTGAAAGCGAGTAGCACTTTCTTTCACTAGACATTACATTTTAAGCATATGACTAAAGCCGTGATTTTATTTGAACTTTCAAACTTTGTTCAAAATAAAGGCTTAAGTTCAGGAAAACACATCATCGTGCCAAAGTCATACTCAAGTTTGTAGACTACTTTTACACTGTTGCCACGCTTTCGCCATCAACACGTGTGCTTCATGAATTTCACAGACACATGTTATTTTACCCCCAAAATGTACCATGAGGGAATAAAGTGAAGTTACTGTGAACTCAATCTTGCAAGATGTGGTGGGCATTCTCAATGAACTTTTTGCCACCTCCTGCTTGGCAACCTGACCTCAAGTTACCTGTCATTCCTGCCTGACGAAGCTCATGTTGTTTCTTCTCTGACAAGCATCAGCTTCAAGGTAAGAAGCATAAATGTGCAACTCTTAGTGTCTCCCAAGGAAATGGGAAAAGAACTATCACTGCGCTCACTGTACAAAAATCTGCCAGAGAAGGCAATAGGCAAGAGGGACCAATATTAGGTAGGGAGGATAAACCCCCAAAGACTCTATTAAAGCTATATCCTAGAATATGCTAACTGTAATGTATTTTTTAGTTATTCTTTAGCTATGAAGACCTAAAGCTTCTGCCTTTTTTTTTTAAATTATTATTTTATTTTGGCAGCACTTGAATAGAATATTGTGGCAGTCAAAAAAATTTGAGATTGAATCAAGTTTGAAAAAGACTTTGGGTAAAATCTCATAACTGCTGAAGCCAATAAAAGTTTTGCCTTCGAGTCCCTTGAAAACTGCATGAATTACAGATGTATTGGCAACAGGTGGATATTTACAGACCACACAATCTTGGAGTCTCTTCATAGACTCTTCCAGAGCGTATCTTTTAAAGTTACGTGACCTACCGGACACTGTCGTCATAAAATTCTTTTACAAAATAGATGGTAAACAATAGAAATCGGTATTAATTACCACAAAACCTAATAAATTAATTGAACTATAGACTCAAACATGGTATCCTGGAGTCAGGGACTCACGTTTCACAAATGTAAGACATATATGGGAATATAGGAAGAGGAAGCCATGTTCTTCCCACACACATTTGCAGTGTTTGAACCATCAGATGATTTTTTTTCAGCCAGCTTGTGTGTGAAAAACTAAAATAATTCAGATTTGCTGGTTGAGACTAGTACGCTTTTTGTCAAAATATCCAGGCATTTCTTTGGCAGATTTATTCAGAGAAACCCTCTCTGCTGCCTCAAAGACGCCAGTGACAGGATATATGTATCTCCTTAGGTATCGAAGTTGGAACTCGCCACCCTAGGGTCCCTTACCAGTCACAGGAAAGACAGACATGTCTTAGGGAATGAATCTCATCAGAAAATAGATGTCAAAAGTCAATCACAAGGATCACTCATTGGACATTCTGCTTTAAGGTATCTAAAGTTAGGCAAGATAAATCCCACCCATATCTACAGAGTCCAAACTTGACACACCGGTAAAGAAAATGTGTAGAGAGGCAGATTAGTTTTTACAGTCTTTCTTGGTTTTATCTGCTTCCGTCTTTTTTAAAAGGTAATGTGAGGAGAGGTGTTTACATTAACATTTCTATGACTTACACTGTATTGAAATGAAACAAATCATTTTCTGTAACCCCTAGACTGAAATAAGAAGTTAACTGAAACTAAACACCCATCCATTTGCCCAAAAGTTCAAATAAAGCCCTACACTCCTTGTTTCTTTGGTACTGGATGCCACGGTAAGGGAGAATGGCTGCGAGTAAATGCCTCTCCCAGAAGAAAAACGCTAACATCAACAGTATGTGTATGTCAATAACGATCTTGTAAAGAAAGAAAATACAGGGACCGCTAATCACATCTAATCATTGTTCCAAGCAACAGTTTGAGTTTTTTCCACTCTGTTATTTCTAATGTTCCTTATATTCACTTATCACATACGCTGTCAAATAACTAATCCTTTCTGGCAACCGGCAGTTTAAAAGTGTACAGAAAAGAGAGTCTCATTGGTTTCCATAAATCCACACGGGCTATGAACAAGTAGGACGGTTCTAAGAATAGACTCATGGATAATTGTCGTAAGCCCTAACTCTCACCATTACCTTACAGGATATCTTGGGGATACAGTAAATACAACCATTGGCACAGAAGTTGTATGATTTACTACTTCCATCTTATAGAACATGAGATACATTTTTCCTGTATTTTATGAAAACATTTTTAAAACACTGAAAATCACGTAACAACAGTGCATTACCAAAATTCAGGTTACACGACGCAACCGGAATTACAGTCTCATCAGAGCTACGTAACGCATTGCCAGATAAAATTTAGGTGCATTAATCTGTTGTTGTAAGCAAATAAACCACTACTTTAGGTAGCAAAGAATCATTAATAGTCTAAAGAAAAGACAGCAAGATTAAAAAAATCAGCACCCCCATTTGTCAGGACGCCTAGTGAGACAAGAAAGGTTCTACACAGCATGAGCATAGTAAGGATGAATAAATAGCCATAAAGTTGGCCTGTACTGCGTGGAAGCTTGCAGATGGTGGATGAATTCATGTCTGTCACGTTTTTATAATAAAATGACTTTTAGATATTGCTGCCAGATGGAACCTAGTTTTGCAGCTTGAACATAAATCTCCAAGAAATACAGCTTCCTTCAAAGTGTTCCCTGTATTGGAAACAAAAGCAAAGTCGGAGGAGGTTTGGGAACCTAAAGCAGATTTAAGGAAATCTCAGAGAATGCAAATTAAATCCTCAAGGGCTTCCTTGTTATAACTCGATTCAAAATAATGGAGTTACCCATGTGTTCTGTATTTTTTGAAGGAAAACAGGAAAGGAATCATATAGACTTCTACGAGAAAAACGACACGTCATCTATCAAATGCAGAAGACAGGTTCAGAAGACCTTTCAATCACACTTACTTGTAGTTTGGCAAAACTTTTGCATAAAATTTATTCCTGCTTCAGTAAAAAGAAATATCCATTCCACAAGATCAGATCATAGAAGTACAGTACACGAAGCACGAATGCATTTAATCTTTGATGATAATAAACCAGTATCTGTATCATGGAAGCACCTTGCCATTCTCCTTGTGTTAAATGGTACCTAAACAGACCTAACACCCAACTCAGATCTGATGACACCAGTCTTTATCAAACTATCAAGAAAGTACAGAAATTTTTGCTTTTCTATGTGTTTCCCCATCACACTGGGCTTTCTCCTGCGTGTCTGGTCTTTGTTTCTAACACTGGCTGGTATTGCTAAGAAGCGAGTAACTCTGATAGTGACAAAGTGAACTATATGACTGTAGGGGAGAATATTTTCCCACTCGATGCTTTCTCACAAAGTCTGATCTGATGACAAACCTGAGTTGACTTCTCTCAGACAGCCTCAAGCACTGTTTATATGTGCATAATTCTGTGTGGGAACACATTAGGCATTTATGACAGTTATAATCAAATATGATTGGGAAACCTTCTGGCTTACTGGGATCCATACTTACATTGTGCTTTGTGAGGTTGGAAATGTTACTTGCTATTGCTTGTAGCCAGTCAATACAGTCTTCAGCAGAGAGACACTGAATTATTCCACTGCAAACCCCATCCACAGCAATTACTTGGAACGCATTTTGCCTATAGACATGTCATAACAGATCAGGTCAGAAGAAAATTTCATCTGTTCTAGCATATCATCTTAAACAACACTTGGAGAAATGCATTTCTTTCAACTACTGCGAAGGTCAGCCACTGAACACTGACAAATTGCTGGTTTTCCTGTTTTATAAATACCTGACATATTAAAAAGATCATGCTAAAAGGTCAACTCAGACTATATTAAGTTTCCATAAAGCTATATAAATATTTCACAGACTAACTCCATGGAACCTTGACCAACACTGTGTGACTTCAGAAGCTAAACAAGTGAAATAGCCGATGCTTACACAAGAGTTAATACCTTAATGCTGCAGAACCAGTGAAGGAAAGTGTCACTGGACACTGGAGGCAATCATGTGGGAAATTTAGTTGAACACAGTACCTTTCCCTCAATAGCTTTTGTTTCATTTTTCTAATGCATTGTTTAAACACAGAAGGATTGCTGTCTGGACACCCCTTGCTGCTTACTCTTGGGTGTAGAACTCTGATCCTCTTCTAAACTACAGTTAGAAATACCAGAGAATTCAAAATCTATCAGGTAGCATTAATGATTTTTCCAATTACATTTCTGAATATAGCACCATTAGCAAAATACAGTGGAATGCCAAATGACACCCAATGACAGAAGCACCCGGGCGCCTCTACCCCAGCAGCAGTCTGGGCACCTACACAATAGTCTGTCACGCGTTATAGACTGACTTTCCACAGCTGAGTGCCGAGCAATTACAGAACGAGAAAACTTTCAGATGCTAAAGCAGCGGCAAACCTAATTTCTTCAGTACAGCCTTTCTGGCTAACAGCTTTTGGAAGGCTCACCGGTCTCTGGCTTCAGAACCAAAACCCCTCAACATTAATCCATATCCAGAGTCAGAAATGACTAAACATACAGAGAATACCAAGCTCCACCGCTGGCATTCTGCTGCAAACCCATCCTGTTAATGATCAATTCATGGTTCAAAATTAAATACGTCATTCAGATTCTTTGAGAATGGTTCAGGCAAAGTGAGTGTTATCTTCAGTGTAAAACTGGGGGTCACTGATGACAGTTTCTGACATCTCAAGACATATCCATTCTGCAAAGGTGGGTTGGTTTTTTTGCTGTTTGCCTTTTTTTTAACCTCTTGAAATTATATTCTAGTTCCGTAGAATGCAGAGACTCCCATTGTGAAAACGAGCTCCTGTAGGAGGACAAGGCTTATATATTTTAACACAATCATGCAGAGAGCAGTGGTTTATCTAAACCCATCAGCTAACTCAGCAGTTTAGTTGCCTTTTCACACAGGTAGTGATTTTTCCTTAAAATCCAAAGGAACAAACTGAGAGCTGGTTCTTTCAATGACTCATTTTCACAATAATTCAGTTAAAGTTTTTGAGGAAGATCAATTTAAAGCATCTTCAGATAATGTTGCTAGCATTTGTTTACTATACCTTTTATTTTAAATGGCTACAAATATAAACAGCAAATTCTTCCAGAATAAAATTTTAAATAAGTCCTAAAGAACACAACATGATGCTCCAACAAATTCGTTGATTATCTTTTTCAGAAAAAAATATCTTTTTCAGGAAAAGTAGCATTCTTTTCAGGACTCCCCTTCTTTCTGTTGTAAACCGAAGTAGGAATCCAAGGAATCTTAATGTGTGACGCTGCACAAGCAAACCCAGTATGTTCCAGATTCAGTCCTTAGGCACACATTTCCTTTATGCTATACACACAGTGATGTGCTTGGGGCATCGGACTGTTCCTGCTGCTCCTAGGTATTTGATCTGTGCACATACAAAACCACTCTTCCAGAATCTTTTAGCACAAGTATCAATAAGCACAGACCAGAAGAGGCATGGCTACCTAAGAAATCTCTTCTGAATGTGCGCTGGGCAGTAGATACCCTTAGTCTTAGATTATTGTAATAGCATTCTCTTGAATTAGTCAAAGCCAAAGTCCATACTGCCACACAAACCTGAAAAAATAAGGTGTTAAATATGTGTTTTGCATTATACAGAACAAATAATGGATTCATCACTTTATAATACAGTAAAAGAGTGAAGATCAGATAAATTCTTATTCAACCACACATCTTAGGTTCTGTGCCTTCTGGAACTGGAGAGCTATATCTGAAATTAATGAGCTCTCTAAGAGTAACATGAATGCCCTCTGGAGTCTTACATGAACACCCTCTGGAATTCATGCATCTTGAGCATCTCACTAGAAAAGTTAGAATACGATTATGAGGTGTAATAGTGTCTGTGATGATACGATGTATTTATGTGGCAGTCTTTTCAAACTCTGAAACATAAAAAGTTATTAGGCTTTATATAGCAAAAAACAGCCTTGTAAACATTAACTACAGAAAATGTACTGAATTCAATTCAATTTCAAGTTGCATTTTTATGTTATTTTCAGTATCCTTTTGTTAATGTCGCTCTTTATACCAATCTCTTAAAAATTATCGACCTTTCTCCCATAACAAATTTTCAAAGGGAGTCACATTTTAAATGTTTACACTAATTAAAAGACTCTTATAACTGTCCAGCAACATAAAATGTTGGTTTATGCTTTTCTGAAGAAAACCTCACTTCCTATCTCACATTTATGCAGCATTTTTGTTTCCTTTAAGTATTCTTACTTCCTCATGTTAGACAGCACAGGACACCAGGAGAAAATTATGAGTAGTTTTTCAAGGTTTGAGTATGAATTCAGATATTTTGTTCTATATGCATATGCATTTAAATTTATGGAAATTCAAATTTCAGGAATATCATTGCTACCTCAAGGTCTTTCTCTAGAATGCAGAAGTTCTAGAATGTGTTTTATTTATGTATAAGAGTGACTTTCACAATCCTAGATGTATGAATAGATGAATAAATCTTAATTTTTCATGTGAGTAGTTCAATTCAATATCTTGTCTGAAGTGTACAGCAGAACGGATCTCAGATTTGACTGCTACAATTTTGGGCCCTATATGTTTCATGCTCTTAATTATTTCTATTTCAACTGTTGTTAAACATTGAGCTGAAGGTTTTCCACAGAATTAAAAAATACCCTCCTGGCTCTGTGGTGTTCCTGTTCCCCTTCAGTTCAACCAATAAGCCATTGTCACCTTTGATTTACACCTTGACTCTCCAGGACAACTGTTGTTCTTCAGCAGAACAAGGATCCTGCAGCCAAGTAAATTTGATTTTCCATTACCAGTCAAAAGGTGCAGGCTGTTTTTAGCTTCACAGTTACCTAGTGGTGTAACAACTATTGCCTAACCTGCTTTAATTTCAGCTCCACGAAGAACAAAACGGTTGGCAGACCTAGGTACTGTACTTCTAAGAAACGACAGCCCTTAGAATTAACCGAGGCGGTGGGAGACTTGTACAACTTTTAGAGGTTTCCTGAGAGCCAATGAGAAGGAAGCAGGTTGTGATAAATAATAAAATTCACCCCAGGCAAACCCCAAATTGATGTTGAAGAACACTCCTTCCAGTTTCCGGGGGAGATCATAAACCCACCCCTGGTGACAGATGGTATCACTTGCTGTAGGAGTCAGAAGAACACTGGAAGGGTGAGCACAGCAGAGAAAAGATACTGGGGAGGGTCACAAAACAGCCCTTCCAGAAATATTAATGAAGCTTTTCTGTATTAACTAGGTAATTTTACATGCGTTTGAACAGAGGAACAGGAAATTTTAAACCACTAATGCCTGATGCGCCGTCAGGGCACAGCACAACACACCATTCTGCCCAGACTCGCACATCTAAGCTGGCAGACAAGCAGGCTATGCAGAAAAGCCACTTTCTTTCAATTAGTAAGGCCCCATAGCCTCGCAAATGCTAAGTCCTTTGTGCGTAAGACTTAATGTTTCTGGTGAGTTAGAAGGAGGAGTAATGGAGAAACACGCTCTGGAACTGTAGACAGCTGTCCTCCAGTTAACGACTTACATCCTGGAATGCACAGTTTAGTATTAAAACTTCATTCTTACATAGAGAGCTGAAAAATTAATCCTAGGCATAAAAATTAATATATACATAAATATACTATTTTGAATTCTTTAAATAAATAAAAATACCTTGGTATTTACACCTTTAACAAGTATGATCCTATTTTTATATACTATGCCTTGCTGGATTTTGTAGCTACTTCCTTTTATATCTAAATCATAACACTTGGAAAAACAGTGATCATTCCAGAACATTCTTGTCTTCCTTTTGGATAATATTAAATTAAACAATGACAAATTTTAGGTCTACATGATACAATAAATTCAAACCTGATTGTGAGCTTTGGACAGCTTCGTCAGTGACTTGGAGACAAAATGGCAATGAAATTCAATGTTAGTAAATGAAAAGTAACACATATGGGAAAAACTAACCTTAGCTACATATAAGCAACAAAGAACCTTACTGTAGCTATAAACATTGAGGAAAGGAATCTAAGAGTTATGACTAACAATTTTTTGAAAATCATCACCTTAGTGCTCAGTAACAGTCAAAAGGTTATTACAAAGTATTAGACAAGAACAGAGAAAAAAATGGAAAACATCATTACGTCTTAATACGAATCAAGAGGGCACTCCTGCTTGTCTCATAGAAGATATATTAGAATTATAAAATAAACCGAGAATAACAAGGATAATCAGAGCAAAGGAAGGGTTTACCAGAAGGAGATAACAACAGGGATCATTCAAACTGGGAAACAGAAAACAATCATATGAAGTTATAAAAATGTAAATTGAGAATGCTTATTTAGTATTTTCCTGGGTACAGGGGTCAGTCAGAGTCTACTCTTTTTCCCTTCCTAGGGGATTAGCTGCCTGTGCTTGAGGCCAGCTCTGCCATCCCATGGGTGTGGGATCAGGATGCTGTGAAAGAGCTTGAGGGGGGGACCCGTCCCTCCCTTCAATCGGGAGCTGCGTATTCGCTCAGGCCCTCGCTCTTGGCCCTCACCCGAGTTTGGCTGCAGCTATGCCTGTGCCTGGACATGGATCCCACTGATTCAGAGCCAACCTATAGGCTTACTTCTCAGCTTGGCCTGAGCCCCACCTCACCATGATGGACTCGTCTGAAGTCCACCCCAAGGCTTGCTCTGCTCCTTCACTGGGGGCAGCTGCACTGAGCCCTCGACTGCACGGACACTGCCTCATCCAGCCCTGCTGCCTCGTCTGCTCATGGCTCGTCTTCCCCGCGGGGCAGCCTTGCTGCTCCAGAACAATGAGGTTACTTCACCCAGTGAAGTTATCGGGCGAGAGGAAGTCATTTTGGAAACATAACTACATTGCAGGGCTCAACGGCACAGTGAATTGCAAAACCAAAGGTATACAAACAAGCAGCTTAGAAAGAAGCTTTTGAGGATGGGAGCATTAGCACTTGTTAAATACGATGACCTATCTGAAATCTCAAACTGAGAAACGTGCTGAACACTAGGTGCAAGGGGGAAGACCACACGTCTTCCCCACATACCTGGTTCTGGCTGATGTCAGAACAGAGTACGGGCTGAGGTGGACCTAGACAGACCTCTATGAAAGTTTCTACATTTCAAGTCTCCGACAGCTGTGGTGGAACTAATAATGCTGTTCCTCTAACAAGCCAACTCCCTAAGGCTTGTATCTGTCAACCAAGAAGCCAAGTTTAACCCTTCTGAACTTTACCTGCACAAATCAGATCCTGGAAGGTACTGAGAAAACCGTGAATGAAGAAGCGGAATTAATCGGAGATCACACCACCTTTTTTCCCACCTAAGTCCTGGGGATGCTGGCCATGAGGAACACGATAATGTATCCTGAAAAACATTGAAAGGTCCTTTTCAGTTTTGGACTTCGTTAGAAGTACTCAGCAGAATTAGAAAGAGAGAGACTTGAAAGATTTTATATTTGTTGTACTTTTAGTATATTAGTAAAGTTGCACCTGCCAATCCCGCATCATTTACAGCTTTTTAATCTCAGAAGTTGTTTTTTCTTACCTGTATCTTCTATAAAATAAATATTCCAAAAATTATGTGCAACTTGTATTTCTCTAGAGTGTTTTTTGTATAAGATCTATGGAATTATACAGCTTTGACAACTTTATGTATATAAACGATTACTATGAACATCAATTTAGCTGAACAGCAGATTTTTCATAAGTAGATACACTTATTCAAAACACTGAATCTCTGGTAAGACACTCCATAGATTCAATCGAAATAAATGATTGGCTAGGATGTTGTTTTGAACATCTCTTGAACTTTTAACATTTCCTGCCTGCTTTCAGGAACCTTCTTCAACCGTAATTAAGCTTCAGAAAAAAGCCAAAACGTGGCAGAAAGTTTAGATGAAAACTGTAGGTCTACGTCTGGGTGCAACAGAAATGCTAACCCTACCTTTAGCCTGCAGAACTCTGAGTTGTTGACAAAAGACCAAAATCTGTCCTGTCTACTCCAAATTCGGAGTCAGATTGTCTCCTTCACGTGAATCAGCAAGGCTATAAATTAAAAAATAGACTATGGCCGTAAGACATAGAGCATTCTAGAGAACATTCTGAGAAAAAGGCAGGACCCTGACATACAAGAGCTGTACGTAACTTAGGAATTCATACAAGGTCTCATTTGGTCTTTGAAGCATTCTACTCCCGCTAAAGGGGGACATCTGAGATAAGAAACACATCCTGGTTTTCAGCAGAAGAATTTAATTTAGAGTGAACTACAGACTCATGATGCCTGGTTACTCTTTAAACAGGAAAAAAAAAAACCCACACCATCAGTTTCAGTAAATTATTATCAGTTCAAATAGACACTGTGGCTAGTTTAGATCCGTTTCAACATCTGCAAAAGCAGGATTCGCAAACGGAAGCATGGTTCTTACCCTAAAAGCAAAGTTGGAAATGAAGCGGCTAGCAAAGTAAGCTGAGGATGTGCTGCCACAGCCTTTCCACATGCATACAAATACAGGCTGTTGAGGTAAGTCTGCTTCTGATGATGTTGCACCAGGTTTTTTATACAGATATATCTATATACAATTAATTGACCTGCATTAAGACACCAACTTTATTGTTTTTATCTCATTTTTATGAACTTCAACTCGCACAGAATTGGATAAACCCTACAGGTTTTTATAGGCCTAAAACTTGTGCAATTGACTTTGAAGTCGCTGGGCTCCTATTTAAAACCTTTACCGTTGAAGTATGAAAGAACAGTGGAACAAGCCAGAAATTAAAAACAGCAAAGTCCATTGAACGATGCTTACATTTCTGTTTTTTAATATATCTGTAATAATTGTGCTGTATATTGGTTCATTTATTCAGTGCTTTTTATTTTATCTGAGTATTTTCACCTATCACAGAGCCACATACGCAGCAAAACCCCCTTTAGAGCTCTATAAAATAATGGAAATTTTGCATTTCCTGGCTAAGACAATTATTAAAAGCCCCCTCTTGCACTTCAAAGGCATCATTTACTAAAAATCTGATCAGACATCTGTACCATTTCATTCCAAAGAGACTTTGCTCCATAATGCTATCGTTCTTCAGGAAGGTTTTAAAGTAAAATGCTCTCACCTTAAAAACAGGCAAAAACATGCACCTAATTCATCCTTTGCCAAAAGTTTTAGATAACAAATGAAATAGAAATAATGGAACAATATTCTTGAGTTTTCTCCCTTTTCTTTACATACATATACTTACATTTTAATGATTTTAATTCCTATGCTGTGAAAAAAAGTCTAGAAGAAAAAAAGTTTTGCAAAATCCCCATTGCCCTGATAAAAATAGTAACCACATCTATCGAGGCACAAGCTCAGCTGGTAGAATTCGTCATAGTTTAATTCACAGCCATAATATCTGGCAACTCTTTTTGCCCCCGTGGAACTATCTATCTCCAATGCTAATGAGAGTTCCCCCAATGTGGCTGTCCTTTATTAGTTACTCCTGCTTGGCTATTACAGCAGTACTGTCCTCCTGTGGAAATCCACGACAGAAATAACCGCTCTTACCGTGTTG
>NW_010415620.1:29354-34582 GCF_000710305.1 Buceros rhinoceros silvestris
TGTCCTCCTGTGGAAACCCACGACAGAAATAACCGCTCGTACCGTGTTGTTGGGATGGTAGTTTAGATGCAAACCACTGTCACATAGGGGAGAGGATGTGCCACTGCTTTGGTCACTGGGGGCACCTAATACAAACAATGAATACACCAAAAACTCTTCATTAATCTACAGCGCTATAATTCGAATTTGTGTATGTGTGTATTTACCTGCCTTCATTAGTTCTGTCATACCTAACATGCATTGACTTCCGCTATTCAGCCAGTATCTGTCTTCTGGTTTGAGCAAAGCGCCTTTATAAGCTGAGTGGAGGCTCAAGAATCCCTCTCCTGGTGCTTTGCTTAAAAAAAGTTAATAATCTGCTTGGTAAGAAAAAATATCCAAAGGTTTTTGCATATTTTACAATAAAAGAAAAATGTGTTTTTCCTTGTCTGGTTTCACTGGAAGACACTAGTCAGACAATGCTCTTGTTACTCCTGAAGTATACAGTTCTAATTGTTCTGGTAAGAGTTTAGGAAATTACAGTGGTACACCTCAGAATTAACGTGATAGTATCAGTACAAATGCCTGTCTGTGTGTGTTACTCAGGGTACTCCGTGGAACCACAACCTCTCACAAAAGGGACAGCTAAAGGGGTATATTTTTATTTCAGACTATATTGAGAATATATATACATAAAGAATAGAATTCTTCTCTTGTCTCACTAAAATTTAATACCTAAGACAAAGACAGTATTTCAACAATGACTGTATAAAATATTATTTCATAATTCAGTTTATTTAATTTCTACTAACCTAAAATCAAGGGCTAAAAGTACTGAAATAAAATATTTATTGCTCTGTTGCTTAAAAATCAAGCAATTCATTTTACCCTCTGAGGAGACAGAAGCAGAAGGAAAGCAGCAGTGACAAAAGGCACAGGCTGACATACAAATACGCTTAGATATGCTGCAACTGTCTATAATTATGCACCCACACTTACAATTTAATATAATTAAAGGAAGGCAGCTGTCCCCCTATGCCTCTCACGGGGCTAGCTGACTAAAACTCAGTTGGACTTAAAATACTAATCATCCCAGAGTTATTTTTAGGTAGACAGATACCTCCACCAAAGCCTCTGAATTTAAAATGGTAAAGTTAAGGCCTCTAAATACATTTTCATACAGTCTCATTTTCACATGTACAAGACAAATCTCTCTAGGATTAAAACATTATCTGATGCCACCTGAAAAAGTGCTTTTAAACACTCTGCATCAGGATGTGAGCTACCTTAAACTAATGTTTTACTTGTAATTTTGCTGATTCACACCAGCCAATTGCCTGCTGGTCTGTTTTTCAAGCAAAGACAGCAATTTTTTGCTTGAGGTGAATGTAACTACAAGAACTGGCAATACGAGCAGCTCGCATTCAGGCATCGGTGCGGATCAGAAAAAGCTGCTGTCAATCACCCCCAATGAACACTATGTTTGGAAGCTGCCAGCGTTGATGAGCATTGAATTGAGTTTTCTTTGGGCCAAGTAATAAAGGCTTACATGCACAATCTTCATTCAGCGGCAGTTTGAGGAAAGCAGGTGCTCTTTTCAGAAAGGACACGGTTAGGGTCACTTCTTCCCCTGCGTTGCGAAGGACCTGAACCTAGAAGAGAAATACCCACAGGGCACCTTGAGATGTGTGTATGACCAAAATGCACCAGCGAATATAAGCAACGCCACTCAGCTTTCACACAGCAGAACTGCCTCACACTTCATGACAATGACTTGTTTTTTCAAAAGAAAGTAAGACTTAAAGCTTGCTTGTTGTGTTTCTAGTCACACATGCAGATAATGGGGTCGGGGGCATTAGCCTCTTATAATAGCACTGGCTTTCCGCTGCGCTGTTGCACAACTCGTTGTTTGACACTGTTGAGCTGTGCACCCTCTCCTTTCAGATCTGGCATCATCCACACTAGCACGTATGTATAAAAATAAAATATTTCCCCCCCTTCCCTGAGGTTGTCTCATAAATCTCCAACCAAAACAACAGCAGTAGTTTCCACAGCTGTGCCATAATCCTGTGAGTAAATCTTTCCAACAGCCAGAGATAAATTTAGCCGACGCGCTCCAGCATGGATGAGAGACCTAATCTACCTTGCAGCCACAGAGGAAAAAGACCTACTTTACGCCTTAAGTTTTAGATAAACACAAGCTTGGGGTTTGTCTAAGGGCAGCTTGTATTTCGGACACGGGAATGCGTAAATGATCGACCCACCTGCGAACGCTTTTAGGCTTCCTGTACTCTCCCACAATTGCTCCTGTGGCTCTTGTTCATGCCTCTAGCTTTTGTGTGGTACCCCTGACAGGCACCCTAAAATACACAGGAGAGAAAGGGAACCCCAGGCACCTCCCCAGAGCGGCACAAAGGAGACACAAAAGCTCCCAAGCAAAATGCTGTACTGAACAGGGGAGGAACAACATTTGAATCGCTTTATAACGTGAAAGCCAAGAAACATCAGGTCACACAACTGTTTGAGAACAACCATTTCTGTAACTTCATAACTCTTAAAGGGCTGATTTAACCTGGGTTTACAAGGACGGAAGACTGCACCATGGCTCTTTGAGTGACTGCGCTCATACTGTGCAGAGCCAGCTCACTGGGAGCAGCATTCAGGGAGCTGCTACACCACGTGGTCGCTGGATAACACACCCTGTCACACTGCTGCTTGTTAGAAAGCCTTGTAAATAATTTACAGAGCATTGTTATTCTTCTAATCTATGCCTATCGACCTATCCCACACATTTAGTTACATGTACGTTTATAACCATATGCAGGACCGCTTTCAGATGGAGTCACTGCCTTAACTTCAAGCAATTCTTCAAGAAAAAAAATGACTTTGACTTTAAGCACTACTGCCCACTCCACACTGGTTGCTACAGAGTAGTAACAACAACAAGACGACAGAATATTTGATTCAGTACCTGAAACTGACCCTGAAATTTTAGACTCTTTATTGTTTAAAATAGCACACTGGTTGTCAAAGCACAATTTGCAGGGTAGTATGTATTTACGTGTACGTGTGCAAATAAGCACACACACATCACAACAGATTTCATCAGCTTAAACCGCATGCCAAGAACTTCAGCTGTAAGTAATGTGAGTCTCTTCTAAGAGCACTTCCCAGTTCTGATATGTTTTATACCTCAGAATTCATAAATAGGACTTATTTCATACAAAGAAGTTGACTAGCAAACTTCAGAACAGTGGATCAAGACCCTGAAGTCCTGTTTTCAATCAGACAATGTCATACCCTCAGCTGTCTTCTCCTCTCTTACGCGGGAGTCACGTAGTTCAGAATAGCGATAGCCAAAGCAGAAACTTACAGGCATGCTGCATTCGCTATTGAAACCACAGACGGGGATAGACAAAGGGCAGGAAAAATACAGCTACCCTCTGCCTTTTTTTTTTTTTAAATATTCTTTTTACTCAGGAACACGGCAGAAGTAAGTGGAGAAGCTATAGCATTACCAACTTCAATTTATAAAGTCCCCTTAGAAGATACCTAAGAATAAGTGGGTATCGCCTGAAAGAAGCTCAGACAGTATATCTCTGCCTGAGTCTTTCTTCTTCCACAAGTAAAACAAGCCACGAGTCTACATGATTTCATCTGAAAATATATCGCTCTGTAAAGGCTAAAAGTTGCCATAAGTATTCTACTGTGACCTTATCCTCTAACCCCTCTCTCTGTCTCAGCACTCTTTATCTCACAGGATGAAGAGTTTAGGCTGGCGCACATTTCAGTTGAGATCAGCAACACTTGTTTCACTGCAGTGCCTTTTGGAGCATATGAAGCATATAATCCCGAAAGTGTCTAGATTTTGACATGTGGAATACAGACTAGAGAGAAACAATCAAGAAAACCACTAGGTAATGATTACAACAAAGAGGAGACAAGCTATCGATCCCTTTTCACTTACTTTCCAGTCATTAACAAAGCCATTCTGGGATATAAGGTCAGCTGAAGAAAACGAGATTTAAAATTCAATGTATTAATTGCCTTTTTATAGCTTTCAGTTGAGAGCTTTACTGTTCTTTTATATTTTTTTTTGTCTTTATTTCACATAAGAAATGGACACTTAGTTAATTGTTTTAAATTGAGTATGCCTTATAGGATTCATTTACTTTGTGTCCTCATTCAATGTGCACACCGGGCCATTCTGCCGTTGCACCACGCAGAGAGAGGGTGGGGTACCACAGAAAGCCTATGCTTACTGAGGAACGTTTTAGAGGGATACCAGAACAGCTTATGTTCATGAACGGAAAATTAATTTCAAGAGTTTTACAAACATGAGTGGAATTCTACCAACAGTCAGAGATCCTGCATCACCAAAATTCTGCCTTCTCTCTTCCTCATTGCCTAACACCAGTTTAGCTCAAAACTTTATAGAGCTGCTTTGGTAAAAGGAGGACTGTGTGAATGTGAACGTATTGCTTGGCCAGGCTTGGAAAATGTCTGTTCATGAAAAATGAGTTTATTTGCACAAGCATATCCATGTGGACCTGAAAAACAGGTAGCACACTCCGCTAACAAAGCAGTAATGAGCATTTACCACTAAGTCAGTTCATGAACTCATGAAGAAACCAGTTGTCAACCACAATTTTCAGACCAAGAAATGGATAGGTATCTGCTCAGCCATCCTGCCCTCTAACTTCAAAGACAGTTCCCTCACATTTATTGTACGCACATTGCCGATACCTTGTCAATCAAGCGCTATCACAGACAACGCGTGTGCTTGTTATTTCTGGCACTGATAATTCTAGAAATATTTCAAAGTTACTTTCAAACGCAAGAGGGAAGTAGACGAAATTCTTTATACATCTCACAGTTACAGCGTAGCTTGTGATTTATAAGGAAACCTTAGTTACTCTGATCAGCCTAGCTCTAACTCCAGACTTTTTTGCCAGCACCACCAAATATTGCATGCACGATAAAAACAACTGACGACTAAAAAAAGGTAAGGACTACTTCCTTACTTCTACTTCCAGCAGACAATGAAGCTCTCTTAAGAATCTGCAGTCATTTAGAAGACTTTCAGGATTTTTCTCACTTTGCAATGTCTACTTTCTTATTTTGATGGAATTCTATTTAATTCCTTAAATTCCTGATTAGTCCACAAAGAAAAAGGTAAGTTTTGGGTTAGGTCCCTACCCCCGCCTTCAGTGTTAATTTAAATAACAAAAAAAAAAAAAAAAAAAAAA
>NW_010415620.1:34598-65007 GCF_000710305.1 Buceros rhinoceros silvestris
CTCCCCCCCCCTTAATGTTTAATTTAAATAAAAAAAAAAAAAAAAAAAAAAAAAGAACTGTGGAGATCTTGATTCATTGAATATTGAATAGTGGCATTAAAGTAGTACCACATTTATTTTTCAGTATATTGAATACAACAGGTCACTGGAAAAAGTATGTTAATTTTACTCTACCCCTACTTTTTATTCCATAGAACTGTGTCTGGATTTCCCAGAAAATAAATTTTACTAAGGATACTCCATACAATTTCTGATTGATCACTGATTTCCACGATGAAGCCATCCATCACAAAAATATTCCAATGTTGAGCATAATACAACTAACATTTATTGTCTTGTATGATTAGCTTATTTACTTGATGAGTGTCTAGTTCCTAATTAATGGCTTCATTTTAAAATGCAAAGCGGCTATTTTAACAAAATAGTGCTTCTATAATAACTGTACAATAAAATTAGCAAAGATAGTGCTAGCCACAAATAACAATTCTAGTTAGTCCTGAAATAGAATTATGGCCTCACCCCCACTTGTGTATAAATGGTTTAAAAAAATATCAATAAAATGCAGCTGCATAAGTAAGAGATTTTCAGATCATTACTGCTAACAGAGAAGGTATTTTGGAATTTACTTGAAATAAAAATATTTAAAACATTTGCCCTAGTATGTGAAAATATATAAATGGATCAACTTCCAAAAAGTTAAAAAGAAACATATTTTTGGAAGGACTACTAATTTTTAATAAATATAGAAGCATTTTTTCCAAAAATTTCAAACCCAAAACACAGCAACTTCCTAAGATTTTTTTTTTTTTTTTAATCACATACGAAGAGTTTGGTGAAGATGAGATAAGTTCATAGTGCTAATCCCATGGAATAGTTGCCCGAAATTCAACTGAGTATCAGACCTAACATTTCCAAAGTCTAACAAGATTATAACTCCCCATCATGAGCCAATTCCCTTCAGAGATCTTACGTCTATGCACTTGACCCGAGAATTTCTAAAGCATCCCACACTGCAGAAAATGCACGACAGGCACTGTTTAAAAGATATGCTTATTCTCTGTATCACAGACAGGTAACAATCTGTTTTACTTCCAGAGGCATGCTTTTTTTTGTATAAAACCCTAGATGTTTAATATTTTCTAGATCCTCTGCAAAGCCCTGGATTTGACATGTGTTCACCTAACACTACCAGGTTTATATTTAAACAGTGAACAGTGATAACACTTAATGTGGTGATACAGATGTTGTACAGATCGCTGTTACTACTTGATATTGATTTATTTTTTTTCATCCAGTGAGCAATACTAGCTATCGATTTATTGGTGCGCGATGTCTAACGAAGTCACCCCTGTAAAAGGAAGAAAGTGTGACAGCGAAAATCTTAACATCTCATCAACATTACGGCGGTATATTAAATTCCCGTTGCTGCTGTAGAAATCCCATATATGTATCTTAAACATAGAATGAGTTGATGTGAAAAGAACTACACAAGCGGGAACATTAAGTACTGTCAATAAACTTGGTTATGCAAAGTGTAATTTAGTACCAGTAGGCTCAGGAACTAATTTACTTCTACCACAAATAGCCCTATCTAAGGTTAGGGTACTCACGAGTGAAGTGAGACAGGCAAGAGTAACTGTCTCAGCTGTCTGAACCAGAACTGTGTGAAATAGCGAAATTAGAAGAGCCAGTATTTCCGGAGCAACAGTGCCTATATTTCCGTGAAATTACTGTAATGACTGCAAGGGGGTCATTTCAAGAAGTGAATTTTATGGTGATGTGTGACATTACTGAATAAAATCTCTACATAATAATAGCCTGAATTTTTAATAGCGTCTACGATGATACTGCCTTTTTATTTTATAAATCCTTTTAACGTCCCAGAGTTCAAGAAAACATTTGAGCATATGCTGAAGTCTCTCTCAATATATTCAGGAAAGCACTGAAGCGTGAAGCCCCTCTGACTACAGTAAGTATTCTTTCCTGAATAAGACTGCAAATCCCCTCTTAAATTAGAAATGAAATTTAGCCACCAATGAAGCGGTAAAGATTTAAAACAGAAGACTTACATAGTCCCCAAGAGCCTGTACTCTCCTGAACTGGAGCAAATTCCACTCTTCAGCGTGCTTTAAAGGGAAATTCACTTCTTTGATGAATACTCTGAATTATAAGCACCTGCGTGTGTGCGAAAAATAGAAGACACCACCTTCCTGGCAACTGCGCAGTGTTTCACAATACAGTAGATCCAGTCCACCAGGAGACACCACACCACATGTCTTGGTACAACCATGTAAAGGGCTGAAGCTCTAAGGCTCAATGCATGCACACAACTGTACTGAATTATGCTTATTTAAAAAAAAAATCAACCTTTTTTTTCACTAAAAGCTATGCAGTTAATACAGAATATTTGCATTACAACCACATCACTGTATGGGAGGTTTTAGTTCCTATAATCTAATATTTATCACGGTATTTGCCAATAATGAAAGTTAATCGATAAATGTAATAGGAAAAACTATCAAAGCTTGTTTTTCCTTTAGAAAATTTCTCTTACTGATGTACAGAACAAACTACAACATCATTTCATGACAGTCGTTCCTACTCAGGCTGCACAACTCTGAGAATACTTCAGACCATAGGGTGACACTACCACAGTTGTAAGTTTTAGGGTTTTTGCTGCCTGGTCCAGAGCCTGTGTTAGATATTTAGATACAAACCTAAATGAGCTGCACACTAGCACCGGGACCTTCCTCAAACGAGGCAAAAGGAAATGCAGGGCAGAATGATGCACACGATGAGGATGCAGGAAGACGTGCCCTTCTATTCAGAACCCTCTTCTGCACCTATCTTGCTACCGGCACTCTTGAAAAAGTGCAGGGGATGGAGTAAGTGTAGTAGTCACAGCAAAGGTACCCTACCGAGCCTACCGCTAAGCCTTTGTTCTGAAAAGTGGCAGATAGAGGTTTACAGCTTCTCAGGATGACACAGGAACGGAATCGAGGTAGCACTTAGTGAATGCTCCAGCTACTACAGCACAACACAAAAGATCGTTTCAGAGCAACGTAGAGAGTCAGGGTTTGATGCTTTCTGACAAGTCCCATCAGACTGACTGCTTAAAAACTAAATTTCTCTCGATTCCAAGTGACAGCACTTGTTTAAGCTAGACCATCGGGTGGTTTCTCAGATGGACAATGCCGTACCAGACATCTTACAGCTATACTCAGGCTTTCTTTGTTGATCCTTGCCCTACCTGCTTTCACAGCCTGAGGGGCTCTAGACACAGAGGTACCAGAATGTGCAGCCTCAAGACTCCCTGTGAAGGGATAAAATAAAACATAAGTAGATTTCATCATGTTTCAAGCCTACATGCAAAGTCGGCCATTTATATTAGCTGACACTAAGAGACGCCTACAGAGTTTTCTTCACAGGAAATGACTGGAATAATCCAATGTAAGCAACAGAAGTGTAATGAGGGGGTAGCAAAAAGATTAATTTCACAAATAAGTTATTGGAAATATAATTACCAAAAAAAAAAAAATCCATCAGGCAACAGAGGACCAAATAGAGGTCACAGAGCACACAGACTCGTGTCAGTTTTCTTCAATGCAGTTGCAAGGCAAAAAACAGAATATTGTCACTTCAGTGATATATTTACAATCCACTGGAAAAAAGAACCTGTTTTGAAACTTTTAAGTCTAACGCTTGTGGAATGGAGAACTTACAAGCTTGTCTAAAAGATCTGATGACAGCTTTCTTGAAATCTTTAGAAACTTTCTTATGCTCTGTAATCAACACTAAAATGTTTAGTAGCCTTTCAATGAGAACAGGAATAGGCCACAATTAATGTTTGGTAATCTTCCAATCAGAATAGCCATAGACTGCGATTATTGCTTAGTTGCATCTTTTCAAAAGTAATACAGCTTGGCCTCAGCAAAAGAAATCAGTGCAAACACTTGAGGAAAAAAAATACGAAAAGTCTGCAACACTTTTCTGTTCTTTCATTATTTTTAGCACCATTAATAAATACCAGCCATAAACCTTGCCTTCTTTGGCCATGTACCCTAATTTTGAATTTTGTTTCACTAAAGACTGCACTTACTGGCTATACCTCCAATACAGAAACCACAGAAAGCAAGGAATTAGAGCGTCTTAAAATTGTCTAAACGGGGAATACCATACCCCGGAGCTCTTGACCACAGGTCATAGGGGACACACCACAGGTCCCTGAACTGAAACATTTCACCCTGTATTCTGAGAAAATTAAAAATATTAATTCCCTATGTAGATTCCACCTCTAATACATCATTTACCATGATCTACCAGCACACCCTTTGACTCACCCCGGGTAAGCTTCCGACTGACGAATTCTAATGCAAATGTTGATTCTAGTTCCAAACAACGGGTCCTCATAATGTTTCCCAACCTATACTCCATGGACTAATACTGGGCTGCGGTCCATAAAAGACATAAATACAGAAAGAAGCACTTCTTGGATGTATTCTACATTCAGCTGCTGGCACCTAGTATCTATCTGAGCTAATTCATGGACACATTTTCGTTATTATACATTTAATGAGTTACAAAGCAACTGGCTAAGAGGAACGAGGCAAATCCCTTAAGAATACTTAAAGTTTTAGAAATAACAGTATTTAATCTTCTACCAATACTACAGATGTTCACTACATCTGGTAACATTGGGGTAGGTTTGAATTACAATTGATGTCTTTGGGTAAAACTCTCATTGGTACGAGAGCTCAGAAATTTACACAGGAACCAGATTTTGTCTGGGATTAATTTCACTGCTACTGTCCCTATCAAATATTGACTGAAGCCTCTTTGGGAGTAATGTGAGATCCTCCTAATAAACAAAACAAAACTCCTACTGAAATGGAAGAGGCATTTGCCCACTGCTAGAATGGCTTCTTCTGATTTCTACACAGCCTTGCCAAGAGGTTGCACAGCATCCTGCGTGCACTGGTGTGTACAGCCAAACGAACAATCGCCTACACCGTCAGTCTACAGAGGATTATTTGAGACACAAGGTTTTAGGGACTTCAGAAGAGTCAGGAACAACCATGACAGTAGGCTGTGCTGAGACTGTTGTGGGTTTTTTCCTTTAAACTACACGTTATATAGAGAATATTCAAAAAAGCTGCCAACACCTGCAGAACTTTAAGCAACCTACAGAGGCTGTGCATGTTCACCTTCAAGGATCCATGACATACGAATTCAATGGTTCGGGTTTTTTTTTTTTTTTTTTTTTCAAACAAATTTTTCCGTAGTGAAAAGTAATTGGTTCCACGTTTGGACTATGGATAGATTTTTTTTTTTTTTTTTTAAAGAAAAATCTAGTCCATATTTTAAGACACAGATACCCAGAAATTCCTCCTACTCATCGTACAGCTGCACAAAATCCCCATGAAATTTACCTTTCTTACTGACATAAATAGTATATTTTAGCGGGTTTTAGTCCAATATAATAAAGAGTGGTGAGAATAAGCCAGAACCATAATTTACTAATTCTCTGTAGGCTACCAACCAGCCCTTGGTATTGATATTCTCCAACAAGAATTTCAAACACCAAAAGATGGATAAAACCACTTTTACATAAAAGTAGAGAAATTCAGTAAGATACATTCTCTTGGACTAAAAAAAACCCGAAGCTTATTTAGGGCATAGTATACTATAATACACACCATATTAAATATTCCACCACAGATTTCCTCGATGCATCTTTAAGCACATTTTTTATTACCATCCAGTAAGTTTGCCAAAAGACAGGTTATACTGGAATGACACTTCCTGGTGGTAAGAGCTGCCACACCACCACTCAGTGCCGGACGCAGGTCAGTGCTTCAGTCATGAAGTTATGAACTAAATGGGCAAACCAACACAACAGGTGATAATATTGATACCGCTTAAGTAGGATGTTAAGTTTTTGTTTGTGGCCTGCAGGTGTTATGGCATACAGTGCAGTGCATTACAATGCATTCACTCTTCTAGAAAAACTAAATGTTGCGTACGAGCTATCCAGCAGGGTATGACAACAGGACAGATTCCAGCAGATAATCATAAGCTGAACTGTAGAAAAATGTTGTGTATGGCCTCTCACAATCAACAGCCATATTTCAGCAATTAGCCAGGAAAACTTTAGAAGCTTGACTTAGTCACTTAGGAGTCCCCATCCCTTATAAAAAACAACGCATAAAATACTGAGTCTAATGAAAAAGGCTACAGACATTCTCCGTGTTACATGAACAAAAAATAACGTCAGCTGTATTTACAGAATAAACCAAACTGTTCCATATTCATCTGCATGATTCCTAGAGCACCCAGCTACAAGTGGAATAAAGATCACTAGAAATCCTTTTATGAATGGATATCTATTTGTCTCACTAGAAAACATCAAGCCAAAGCAAAAAAACTTCAGATACAAGCTTTTGCTTTTTCATTTAAGAAAAAAAAAAAGTAAAAACCAAAGCAAGTTGAAAGTGGAAACGTGGTTGTTTTGTTTTTTTTTTTTCAATGAGCTGTAACACAAATGGCACAATAACTTGGAATTAAGGTCTCCAGATTTTGCAGGTAATGTGTGCTCCACAACAAGAGGCAATTATTCCAATCAAATTATTCATTTTAAAGGATTTGGAGTTCTTTCTTTTTACAGTTGTTCATATTGCACTTTTTTTTTTTCCATTCTAGCACTAAGCTTGAAGGGTCTGAGTTTTATAGCCCTGATTATTAACAAAACAATGAAGCTGCTTCCTTATCTATTAAACAACATGTAAGAATCCTCTGCTCTTTCAAACTGTTCCTACACTTCAAATTTCCCCACAGTAAGCGCTCTTACAGTTGAGTTTTATATGAAATTTCTAACACCTTTGGTAAACAAGTAGAGTTTTGACGTACGCAGTTTGTTGAGCGATCATTAGTAACATTCAAAATTCATCTGCATTACTAAACTACACAACAGCAGCTAAGGCTCGACGAGTCAAAGTCAGCCAGTTGATACGGCATTCTGAGGTACATTTTAAAAGTTTAAAATCTTTCATGAATGGAGATAGGTCCAAGACTGTTGAAAACGTGGCTCGAAAATCTCCTCTGACCAAGCAGAGCCCCAGTTCGGGGCGGGGTGGGGGGTGGTGAAGACTAAGAGTCTGCTCACACTAATCCCACTGCTAGGCTGGGGTCAAACACACAGCAAGTGGCAAATTTCACATTTACATATCCAATATAAAATTTGCTGTTGGCAAATATGACCTTAACATTTACTTTTCATGAATAGTCACACTAATCAAGCGCCAGCATTTAAATGCTCATGAAAAATGAATACAAAATGGTCTTTAAGAGTTTGAAATCGAATTTTAATTCTAAATTTGAATAAATATTAATGTACGAGCCTACTCCTACTTGTTCAGTTCTAAATGTTATCAACTTCACAATGACATAAAGAGTAATTCTTGGGCAAATTTGTATTTGAAGTAATGTTTTATATCAATATATGCAGTTAACTCTGCTAAGCTTCTTGGCAGCTCAGGATCTAATCTCTGAGAAAGATATTTTAGTACTTCAGGGAATGTGCTGGCTGGTAAAGGTTTTCAGCAGAGAAAATGCGTAAGAACATACTTTCATGCCATTTAATGCAGTGGCACTTACAGATATTTTGAAAGACATATTTTGGAGGACATTTACAGATATTTTGAAAAGAGATTAACATAGCATTCCAAGGAAGTAAAAAAGCTAATTTGTATTTTGGCATAATGATGAAAATGTGCTGAATCACATGTTTAATCAGTTTATATCTTGAGGTCTTCGTGACTTTCAGAAGTGAAGCATAAATCGGATATATGCATCTGAAATGATCCCACTACTTATCCCATGGCAACCCTTAATTTACCTTTTCTTATGCTCCCAATTAGGCAATAACCCATGGAAATCCATTCTTGCCAGCAGTTAATTACCATTCGAGGCTACAAAAATCTTATAAAAGACATAATTTATCCATTATATTATATACATTTATATTATAAGTGCAATTTATATAGAGTGGACTTGTTTTCTGAAGGAAACATCAGCAATAAGCATTAACAAAATGCTTTGTAAAACTACGATATATTGCTGCTAGGTGAACGTGCCAGAAGATCACAAGTGAGTGCACAAACCACAGGCCTCCTTTTTAGAAAATCTAGGACCCTCAAACCTTAACGATTCTGGTTTTTACAATTTTCTCTGTGCTGGCATCTTCTGTAACATTTCAGGGAGTAGAGCAAAACAGTGCTGATGCTACATAACTCAAATGTAGCTAAGGGACATCTATTCATGGAGGAGATTAAAAAAAAAAGTACATTCCCGATCAGGTAGCACTTTCCTGACGAGATATAAAGATTTTGGTTTTGATGCCTTCTGGGGTACTAAGAGCTGTAGTTGCAGCAGTAAAACTTTAAATGTCATGGTATTGCCAAACTCCAAATCTCCCAGTGTTTTAACTGAAAAAAAACCCCACCAAAAACCAACTAAACCAAAAAACCTTTGTCTCAGACTTGCTGAGACAGTGAGTCCTGTCCAGTGAGACCTGTTGAGCAGGTGAGTCATTTTATTTTAAAACCTCACTTACTGATTGATTGAAGGATGCTTTGTACAGTCTGTAAAATCTTGTAATCTTTCAGGGTTAAAGATGTTTAAAGAAAATATTTTATCTGTTAGCATCCACTGCAGTAAATGCTAGCTCTCACCAACACTTCCCTCTGCAATCGGTGATTCAAAAATAATACATTTTTGAAGTGTACAGGGGATTTTGAATGTGTTTTGTATTAGATTTTTCCTGTAAATATGACTGAACAAAAGATGTCAAAAACCCCTTAAGACCACCGAGATATGGTGAAGACAGTGAAATGTGTCTGTCTATCCACTGAATATGCAAATATATTCAAAATAGTGTAAGAAGGGAAGGCATTTCAGTATTTCAGGGAATCTAGAAAATATCCTCAGAACTTTTTACTGCACACCAACATGTTAAAACATGGGAGGTTTTTGATGTAGAGTATGGCCTTGAACTTTCTTTTTAACGGGTCAGCATTTGAAATATTCTAAATCAGTACTGGCTTGATAAGTGTATGTGAAGTGGAATAGAGCTATGCACATTTGCTAGACTTCATCTAAAGATATATGTCACTATCCCAGTAAAGCTTTTTCAGCCTGGACAGTGACTATTTCCCATTTTGCTCAGAAAAGTACTAGCAGCACAGGGAGGCAACAGCTCCTGCAGGTCTCTGCACTAGAATCTAAGGGGCGGGTAACCTTTGCAATTCTTAATGAAGAGTTTCTTCCCTCTGTAACCACACCTGCACCACTTCTTTCTTGTGATCAGTGAACCTCCTACTACTGCAAGCTGTTTTACTGGCCACAGTCTTGCAGAACAGCTAATGGGAAGCAGGTAAGTACCAAACTGAACTTGCAGAAAGACACCGCTACTATCAGGGCATAAGAAAAAAAATGTGTACATCTCTAAATAGGCCCAGTGCGGACAAACGGATACCAAAACACCAGTACCATCCTGTACCATACTAGTGGTTGAGAAGTATGGGGTGGGCCCTCTGGAAACCTCCATGTATCGGGCTGGAACAGTCCAACACTGGATACTATTGAAAAATACATCTTCCTCCTCCACCGAACAAACTGTCAAAAGACAAAGACCCATTGCAGAGGAGAAAAAAAAAAAAGACCTAAAAATATGTACAGGTGCTAGGTAACCCCTGGATAAAAACTTTTTTTCTGGCACCCACCTGATTTTACTATAGCCAGAACAAGGACAATTCTGAAGAATTAAACCAGGTATTGTGACTGCTGGGAAAGTGTCAGGAGGCTCCATGTGTGTGCACATTCGCACTTCTGCGAACACACCTCTTATTGATGACTCCTCCCGACTAGCTAAATCAGGACAGATGCTCTGGTTTGTCCAACATGCTCTCTCGGGCCCATGTCAAGCCAAAAGAAATAAAGAGGTTGCCTTTGAGAGGCGAACATTTGCTTTTCAGTCTATACCACACGGTTGTTGCCAGTTGGGAGTGTTGTCTAGTCCTTATTGGTAAATGGCATTTTTTTAACAGGGAAGATAATTTTCATGCCTATAGAAGGTTTCATTTTTCCTGCATTAGAGTGTTTTGTGTATGTTTGTTTCCTCTGCCTTTTAGAGGCTTTTCATGCTCTCTACGCTATTCTTGTCTAGATTATTAGGGAGTAGTAACTCCAAGTAAAACAAACAGCTCAAACACCTAGCCAAAGTGGACTATGCTTTTTCAAATATACACTACACCGAAACAGATTTAAAGTAATGGGGACTCTGGTGCTCTAGCAGAGAGCCAGCCCCAGTTTGTTGGTTTTTGATTATGGTACAGTATTGCGTCTATGCACAGCAAAGGAAAAATGGAGTCCCTGTACCAAACTGAGGTGTAGCTTCACAAGTGGAAAACGCTGTGCAGAATGAAATCTTTCAAAGGGTATTCTGGAGGGTCAAACACACACACACACACCCCAGACATGAAAATATTTCTATTTGCTTCCTAAGGAAGCAAAGAAACCCAGGGCTTGACAGTAAAATATCCGTAAACAAGGTCACAGAGTATGTCTGACAGCACACGCTCTAAACCCACTGCTCAAACCTCTCTTTTCATCGCAGCTTTGGATCTTAGCATTAATAGAACTGCATGAGAAAGGAGGAACCAGTGGCAGTTATATGAAGGATGGTGCACCATAACTGGTGAGTCAATCTTTCACTCTATCCCATGAAACCCTAATGGATTTTTGCTTTCAGGATTGTTGCTGTGCAATAAGGAAATAACAATATTAATCATAGAAACCCGGTATTAGTCATGCCAGACCCCTGTCTATTAAAACTTAGCAATACTGATGATTAGTTTTAAAAGATTAAATCTTATATTAGCCATTTTATTATCTCAGGTGTCTTGAGATAAACAAAAATATAAATTAGGAAGCCATGCAACACATGAATGTATTTTAAAAGTCTAGCAGCATAGAGCTTGAATAAATTCAAGCCTTTACCGAGTTTGGCACAAACCCAGTCAACTACTTTCACCTCCTAGGTTCTCTTCCACTTGACAGACACTTATTTCAAACCAATGCTGAAATATTTGACAGATTATTGTTAGCTCTAAATTTCATGAACAATAAGGACATTGTAAATACATTGTAACAGATGTTTTCACTAATTGCACTAGGGTAGCTAAGGTGACTTTAGCACTTTTTTTAATTACTGAAGTCTCAAATAGAGAACTGCAGCTGTAAAAAAGTAATAACTTGGCCCCTTCTTACGAAGGAATACTGGATTTCCAGAAGTTTACATTTCACTTTTAAATACAAAAGTTACAAATTGCACGTTGATTACTGGCTTCTCTAAGAAGCACCAATTAGGCAGCTTCAATATTTAAAGTAGCCATTCAGTCTAGAGGGGAAAGGATAAAATGGCTGCGCTATGAGTCGCAGCGTACATCACCTCTGCCACATAATACGAGAGGTGGTAATCTGTACTTGCAGGTTGCTGTTATCACTACCACCAAGCAGCCCAAATTAATGTAGAGATTCTTTTCTGTAACAGATTCTGAAGCACATCATGTAATCAGTGAGCAAAACCTGGTAATAGTCTAGGTCTTTGTTTCACAGTTAAGGAAACAAAGATAATATAAAAACATAATTTACAAAAAGACACATCTGCAAAGTCAAGATGGAGTGAGATTTCAGATCATTTGGTTTCCAGGACTGTCTTACAAATACAATATGCTCGTTCTTCTGCTTAGAAACATTTATGAAGAGCATTACCCCAACTATTCATAACGGGTTTTAAAAATTGGTTTGAACAAAACCACAGTTTTAAAACACAGAGTAGAAGTAAGAGTTCCATCAGCTGCACGATGGCAGCTGAGCAACTACAATCCCGAAGTGCCAGTTTCAGATAACATACGCGATTCACGGAGAGGCAGCACACTTCTACAGCCCCTGCACGAACACAGAGAAAAAGGAGAAGCAAAAGATCCCATACAGTGCATGTGGACATCCCATGTCAGGTCATTCTGCTGGAATAAGATCTCCTGTGCAAAACGCAGCTGATGGCTGACTTGGTACAAAGAGCTACATGTTGCAGCCAGCTCTACAGGAAATCCAGCCATGTCTAAATACCTGTGCTGTCTCGATACCTATCTACCTCTATACGAGCTTTTCCTGTTGCTTTTCAAGGAATGCACCTGAGTCACAGTGATTGGCACATATGAACTATCATTTTTCATTAGAAACGTTCCCTGAATTTTCCCCAAATACAAGAGACAAGAAATCATTTCATATCGATATTCATTTATTTATTTCCTAGGAGAAAACCAGGTACTAAAATCCAAAGAAACCCCAGTGATATGTAACCACAGATGTTGGTACGACCTGAGATGTTTTATTCACAACGTGAAGAATAGAGACATAATCTTAAACATACCAGCACTGGTGCACTATAACTCTGGAAACAGCACGACAGTGGATCTGACAGAAGATCAGTTAGGTAGTACCTAACTGAGTTGACTTGTCCTTTCCTGCTCTGAGCCACTCGGTAGTAGTTGGAGGGAAGCAGCTCTCAGCAGGACCTCTCTTTCACAGAATTTTGTCCAGTGTTAGTGGTGTAGTGGCTAGACCAAAACAACCAAAAACATGCTCACATGCTACAAGAACAGCGTTCTTGTGAGTGACTGCCCATCTATCTTTGTTCTACGTTTGGGCAGTAAATGGAGGTAAGGCCTACAGAGACATTAATTTCCAGACGACAAAGCTACTAATTTGAGAGCATTACGAATAATCCTATCTGTTGTCAACTGTTAAAAAGACTAGGTCTGTGGATTAAAAAGTTAAGAATTGTTGAACCAGACAGAAGCCTAAGTTCATAGGTCTGTCTGTCCTCATTTAAGCCTTTAAAAAGTTTTGTAAAGGAGAGTCTACTGGAAAATGAATAATCGATAAATCCAAATAATTGATAAATTGATAAACTCAAGTTAATTAACAGAAACAATGAACTGTCCTTACCTCAGCATTGAAGTTTGTACTACATTTTTGGAGTCGAATTGCCAGTATGATGTTGAAGGATATTGAAGAGAATATCTAGATTATTTTTTTTCCCTCGACCTCCTCCCATTCTGATGCTTTGCCGCAGACAGCATGTATTTATTCTACCGTAGGAGAGCACTAAGACTGGAGCAAGGCTATGCTGTACTCAGATGGAAGACTTTACAACCAAAGAGAAACAATCAGCCTTTGATAGAAATCCATCATGTGGTTTCATTATATGAATAATATTCTCACCTTCTACAAGCAGAAAACTAAGCTCAAAATTAAGTGATTCATCTGAAGCTAACAACAACAAAAAGTCCAGAAAGGAACTGTGTAGAGGCCTCCAGTAAGGTACACTAAGAACTGACTGAACCTTCCTATGCAGTCTTGTAAGAGTTGTCATCTTTTCTACCTATCTCCCTACCTACGTATCTATTGTCAGATTTGGGCTTCAGGTTATTGCACACTTCTTGGGTAACAGGGTCTGTGCATCACTGAACACTGTATCACCAGATCTAATAACTAATGGAAGACAATAAAGACACAAAGGAGTGCCCACAAGCGTTAAGCCATCAAAGTCCACTATATATTGGGGAAAACCTTTTCCTGCTGTGAAGGAATGCACTGATTTGTTCTAACTACTTAATTACGAAATTCAAATAATTTTATACAGGTAGTACAGTTACCAGTAGAGCACGGTGAAATACTGGGGCCAACTAATCATCAACATAATACAATGGGCTGCAGTGATTATGCTACAGGCCTTTTCATTGCAGAGCTATAAAGATACGACACGTGCTTAACAAGTTTCTGCGAGTGGCAAGTTTTGGATGTACAAAAAGAATGACCACTCATAGGATGCACACTGCAGACCCAAGTCTGAATTTTCTATGGGCATCTTAGCTTTACGCACTGAAAAAGATTCCATTTACAATGAATATTTTCCAAGACATTAAGAGAACCCAAAACTACTAATATATTCTCACATAATATGATGCCTGCTAAGTCTTAATTAGTTACAAGAAAAATCAGAAAGAAACAAAACTCGGAGAGCAGGTACTTTGCATAGACATTGGAAAAAGTATTTAGATGCAGTAAGGATTGAAAATTAAGTTTCCACTATGCTGCAGCTCCCTGCTGTGAGCACTACGCTCCACACACTCCTTACTTCCCCTATCACCTTGAGATTAGAGCTACAGATCCTGTATTTCATAAAAAGTCCACAAGACAGAAGTGCTAGAACAACGCAAACCGCAAAGGACCTGCTGCAGACAAAGTCCCACCCACATCTCCTGGCAGACCAGGGCATCTACTTGCCCTTTACTCGGGGCTATGCCCAAACCCACACAGTGCACAGCCACATCTATCATTACTATAGCAGGCTTTACAACACGTTAACTCCACAAATATATAACATATTATAGTGAATGCTTCTGCAAAAATAAGATAGAGTTCATTTACTTTGAGGTTTATGTGTTTTTTTAATACCTCCACCGCATATTTTAGTTTAAAAAATTTCATATAGACATTTAACCTTATTTAAATATTGCTCAATATTTACTATTAATAATGATTCTTAGAATAAAGACTTAAAATTTATTTACTACTTAAGACTCCTAAAACATTCGAATATGCAAGTGCACATTCAAACTGGTAACAGACACTTCTTTTTTATTCAGAGAGAATTACCTATAAGGAGTTTGAGAAGCAGATTATGTTGGACAACCAAGATATTAAACAGAATTTAACACGGTGACACTTGCTACTCTGTGTCAATCTGCATCTTTTAGTTTCTCCAAAATATTTTTTCCATTAAATGTTTAAACCTCATCATAACTAGCAAACAGATTCATGTATCATTGTAATGGTTAAGAAGTTGTCTCAAAAAAAAAAAATCCTGGTGTTCCTACTGGTTTTCAGTCTGCTTTTGAGTGTGCAAGTCTCCACTTTTAGTAGTGTCCTTTCCTCACATCTCAAAACTCCAACAGCCTATTTACCATGTTAATGTGTATTAAACTAAACAACCGCAGTAACCTTATAGAAGATTAAAATCCAATCACTGTTGCACAGCAAAACTTAAAAGTACTATAAATACGACCGTTAGCCTGGCTACATGGAAGGTGGTGTGATGAAGGCTCCGATGAATCAAGCACGATTTGCAGCAGAAATACCCAACAAAACCAGCGCACAAAAGCACTCTGAGGAAGAGTGCAGCAGCTCATCTTTACTAACTCTTGCTTTCTAGAGCTGAAAGGCACATACTCAGTGATCTGCCATGTAACAGAACTCTGTGTGAACTACAGAGCGTCTCTGAATTGGCAAAGTCAGTTTTAGAAAGTAAACTTTCAAATATAAAATTATTATTTTAAAATACAGGTACAAATTCTATGGAGTCCCGCAGGATTTAAAGACAATTTCTTTGGTAATCTTCTCATTTCTGGTATTTTTTTCCTGAAATATGGGGCTTCCTACTTCTGAAAGTACTTAAGAAGAGGCAAAGAATCAAATACAGTAAAAGCACATGATACTTTTAGCAAAGCTGACTTACCAAGGCAAGCAGTCTACTACAGAGCGCTCAGATACACACGGTTCCTCTAGAGGGAATCTCCTCACACGCTCTTATTTTAAAGACATACTGAAGGAGAAGAGCACCCTCACAAGTAACAGCCAGAGAACGAAAGGCAGATGAATAGATTTGTTTTGATTTTTAAACAGAATTAAAACCAACCAAGCAACAAACCTCCAACATAGCGCAAATTAGAGCTTTTGAAATTAAAATGACCTCGCACAGCCAGAAAGGTGCAGCACCGCTGAAATCTGATAGCTATAATCCAGAAGAAGAAATGCTGGAACATGTACAGCTGAAGTCTGCATAATAAAATAATCATCTTTACATAGAAAAGCAATTAGAAAGAAGAGATCACACTAAGATCTTAGTTGCTTGCCATGCTAGAAGGTACAATCATAGTTATTTAGGAATAACACAACCGATAGCAGCGCGTTGCTATCAGCGTACGCTATCGCCTCAATAACTACAAAGGACAAAAGTAGACCAAAAATCAGAAAAGCTCACCACTTCTTCATGCCTGCATTTTCTCACATTAATTCCATTAATCTGTTATGAAAAAGATAAAGAGAAGACTTACTCTACATTTCATAAGTATAGATTTCATTTCACTTTTCTAGAAAAATATAAACAAAAGAACTTGCTATTTTACTCACCTGTAGAATTGCATCTCCTATAAAGAGCAAACCTGAAAGTTCCGCTGAAAACAGAAAGCATATTTTTCACTCATTTTGTTCAAAACGATTTGTGTACATGTATTCCTACTTACATTTTTACCTAATCTTTTAAAAATTTAAACAAAAAACTATTTAAAAACTCAACATACAACTTTCTAAGAAATTATTTGTTGGTTTTTTTTTTAAATCCCCAAATACTGGCATATCAGTGTTCCAGCCCAAGTACAAGACTATGAAATATCTTCTGTGGGTCACTAGCACCTTTCAGGCCATTATGGTGAGGTACAACCACTTGTCTGACTGGAAAATGACTGCAGGACGAGGTCCTATTTGCCTCTGTGAGATCGTTTCTTACAAACTCTGAAGAAAAAGCAACATGGAGACTCCAGAGTTATTTATGAACAGCAAATTTAACTCGTAAGCTTTTAGCAAAGATACTTTAGATCCTACATCTTTGATAAACTCAGTGGAGTATTTGTGCTGGATAACACTTTATATGCTGAAGAGCTAGAGAATTGGTCTCTTGTACAAAATCACTGGCCAGACTGAATTTGATTTTTAAAACAAAGCTATACTCTATAAATCACAAAGGAATTTACAAAATCTAATTCTACAGCTGCAATTTTTAAATATTGGGTTCTCGTACAGAGCTGTCTAATGAAAACACACAGTATAAATACACAAGAAATATAACAAAGTTTATTTCAGTGTATATAAAGAATAATCCCTAACATGAGAACTAAGAAATGTTAACAGATTGTATGGGATTATTTATCTGGAACATTCCAAAAGGCATAGAAGACACTGTCTAGAAAAGACCAGAATTAGATGTGATCCAAAAACTTTATTCACTTGAGGTGTAAAACTGGAATCAATATGGACATAAGTTATGATACTTAAGTACACAAATGAAGGAATGCACCCATTAGTGAGATGCAAGAAATTATTGGAGGATAAACATTGATTTTTTTTTTCCTTAAATAAATGTATATCCCAATATTCTTTTTCAGACACTGGGCTGGCATTAACACTTCATATATGACCTAATGTGCTCACGTAAGCACCTTATCTGCATTACTGGTTTCAAGAATTGCATCAAATGTCACATTCCTGTATAGAAGTCCAAAGTAACACTGGAGTCAACTGGGAGAAGGGCAGAACCAAGCCTGCAGAATTTTGACGTACAGGCTCATCTTGACATACCAGACAATAGTCTCCCACACAAGAGATGTCCCTCTAAACCATCTCTCACAAAATCAGCAGGATTTTTATTGAAAGCCGTAACGGAGATTATATTTCAGCTAGGTATTGAGGTTAAAAATAATGCATCAGCTACTGCAGCAAAAAAATAACGACAAAAATAAAAGAAAACAGTGTGCAATTTCGTGCGCTCAATTAAACTGAAGTCCACCTTTCTTATATTTCCTGTGGTGCTTAATAGCACTTTAATAGCTAGTGGGGGAAATACACTCCACTTTATGACGTGCTACGTACTTACATGTATACTGAAAAGAATGGAGTCACAGGTATAACTTCTAAAGGTTAACCTCCCTGCCTTCCTTAGGGGCTCAGCCACGCTGCTCTATAGCCTCCCTACATACAACTTGCACATCTCCCTTTCAGGGCTGGCTTTCCGTTTTCAGTATGCTGATTCCCCTGTAAGTCTCTTTATCTATGTGGGTGAAAGAGATTTTTTTTATGCTGGCACATTTTAATTGTGCAGATGCAGCATCACAGAATTACTGAATTACAGATGGAGAGAAATCCTTCCAAGTTTATGTGTCTGACCTTACACAAATGTACACAAATATACACAAACAGATATTAAATACACCAGGCGAGTACTGATTCACAAGCTTCATCTCTTATCATTGCACACATCATGAGCTGTTTAATCATTATCCAACTTCCTAGACATTATATCATTCCAACAAGTTCATAACATTAACAACTAAAAACAATAGAGAGATTCAGCACCAGCTCTGCTTGTATTAAAAACCCGGAATGGTTAAGATCTTAGAGAGGCCAAGTTTTACTGTGCACGAGGTGCTGCAAAGGCTTACAGAGCATGGCATCTAATGCCGAAAGAACATCAGGGTGGTATCAAGGTCTTGCCATTACCCACTCCTGCCCCAGCACTACCCTACTAACCAGTACAAAAACCCATGCATGTGTTACCGTGCTTTAATGGCCAAATATTGGAAATCAAGCCACAAAATCATTAACTTTTGTTAAATTTCTACAACATTTTCATTCTCTAAATACCTTCCAATTTCTCTCCTAAAAAATAATGTTTTACAAAAACCTTTCTAAAACAATCATGTTGAAGACTGTTTACAGAATATTCCAATAATAAATTCTATACTTTTTTCAGTGAACAGTTCTCAGGAAAAGAGAGATCATAATGACATGGAGAGAGACATGGTACACCAAAAGTGTTTGTTTAACACTTCCTGAAGAATCTCAAGATTTAGTGCACCTTGCTTTAAGGAACATTTCAAAACACAGTGTTCTAATCTGACACCCACCTCTTTGTTCTTTGGAAATCTTAGAAATGACCACTGGAATATTATGTTCTGCTCCACCCTGCAAACAGAATAAATGGCAATCTCATCAGTCACTGGAAATATCTTTTTGCTTCAAATTGTATTTTTCCCTTTCTCTAACTGCAGTTTGAAGCAGGACTGAGAAAATAACTGATTCTGCATTTCCTTTTTTTTTTAAGATAATTATTTGATTGGGATTAATTCCTTATTGCCTCTTGTAAAGAAGTTCTCAGTTGCCATTGTCAGCTCAGGAAGTAAACTGAATGTTGTTCAAAACTCTACAAGACTTGCAAAACAAAACAAAAAAAAAAGACATCAGTTTCTGCTTTGAGTATGAAAACATGCCCTGCAAAAGCAAAATGGCCATCACCCTCCAAAGGCAGCCCCGCTGTGACCACTTGGTTCTCATGCTGGCAAGAAAAAGGTAAACAGAAGTCCAAAAATGCAAGTTTGGACTTTTCATCTCAACAGTAGCCTTTATTGGTTTCCGTCTGTGTCACACAAACACAAAGAGCGAGCAAAGCAGTGGGACAAATAAAAAGGAACAGGAAAAGGAACATTAAGAATTGGAACTGTAGTGTTCAATAAACGGGGAGAAATAAAGCAAAGCTAGACGGTAATTCAACAGTTCAACAGCAGTTCAGTGGTGTTGCTCCATTCAATTCATCCTGTTGGGACTGGTAGCATTCACGGAGCTTAAGAATAAAGTATTAAAAAGAAATCTTGAATAAAAAGGAAACACGAAGGAAAAGAAAGGTAAATATACAGACACAGAAATATTTTTGCTCTGTAGAGAGCATCAAAGTGTAAGCCTGAATGTAACCGGTACAAATTCGGATAATCGGAAATGACAGTCTGCCACACTCTTAGCATGCCTAGGAATCCTGGCTGGGGGCTTGATTACTCCTCAGCAGCCAGACTTTTCTTTGGAAACAATTGCTTCCTTAGGTCCAGGCATCCGGTGTTGAGGTGTGGAAACGACTGACATGGGCTTTTTGATGGTCTAAGGAACAGTACGTACCCCTTCTTCATGCAATAACAGTTGTTTGAAACTTGACAGACTCCTGCACTCAACAGCTATTTCTGGCACAGAATAAAGATTCATTTCCTGATAAACTGTAGAATTTCAGATTGGATTCAAGTTCCTTCTGCTAGTGGCTATCAATGCAAATGGTTACAAAACTTCTGAGTCAATAGGCTTCTCAGTAATATTACAATTAAATGTCTACAAGACAAGCTCTACTGGCATTGCACCTATTGTCATGAGTATTGACAAGCACAATACATATTGATATTTGTAGCAAGGACTGAATATTCCCTCCACAAAGGTCACCTTCCTGTCAGTCAGGTTTAAAGATGCATTCAGACTAAACAAACTGCAGCATTATACCTTGTGGTTGAACCTCTTTCACCAGAGGAACAGCAACAGTAAAATTTGACTTCACTTAAGATAATCAGTTCACGCTCACTAGCTTTTTAAGACTTAACCTACACCCTCCAGATTTCTCCATAGTCACATGCACATTTAATTACTTCCAAATGTTTCAAATAATTTTGTCAGTTCCCCTCCTAAGCCTCCACTGCTACACAGAGATTACACTACCCAGGATATCTGAAGCTCAAAGGAGCACAAAGCTCAGTCAGAGCTAACATGGGTCCTTTTTCTCAGTAAAATGGCCTCTCTCCCTCCTCAGACTCAGCTCTCCAGTAAAGAGGAAAATTACTGTTACTACAAGCCAGCCAGAAATGCACACACGTGATCATTCCTCTCTTACTCACTATATGCACCTAAATCCGTTTACACTGCAGATTTGATGAAGCGTTCGGTAATGTCCTACTAAAGAAAACGATCTCTTCTGTCTGCATCCCAGTCTGGCCAGTACGAAGGAATCCTTTAAAATCATTAGTCATAGGACATGTTGCCTGCTATTCCAAGAAACAAAAATTCAAAATGGGAAAGAGAAAATAGTCGATCACCTATCTGTACTGAGTCCTGGAGAAGAAAAAGTGTACGCGTGTCTAAAATCTTGTTCTATAGACTCAGGAGAAAGAAACCTCTGGGAACAAAGGCCACTTTTCCATCGTTTTAAATTTTCCCTCCCTCTAGTGTGGACATGTAGTTAGAACCTTAGACCAGAGGAGGGAACGCAAATATCACAGAATCATCTGGGTGGAAGAGTCCTTTAAGATCACGGAGTCCAACCGTTCCCCCTGCACTGCCAGAGTCCCTAAGTCATGTCCCTCAGCACCACATCTACACGTCTGTTAAACACTTCCAGGGGTGGGGACTCCACCATCTCCCTGGGCAGCCTGTTCCAATGCTTAACAATCCTCTCTGTAAAGAAGTTTCTCCTGATACCTCACCTCATCCTGTCACTTATTACATGCTAAGTAATGGTGCTGAAGTCCTAATGGCTCAGACTTCTTCCAGACCCTAACAACAATCTTTGTTATGCAATTTTTCCTTCCTCATTTTTCCTTAAGCAGTCAAGGATGAGCCTGGAATAAAGGCAGTGCCCACCTGCAGAGGTGACCCTGCTAGAAGAGGCAGAGGCAGCTCTAAGCAGTGGCAGCTGTTTGAAGGTCACCGTCCTGGATGTTGGCCATTACTGGTGGGAGGTCACCCATACCTCCTTTCAAAGTATCTCATGATACAGTTCTAAAGATTTTTTTTTTATCCTAGGCTTTTATACATGAGGTTTTTATTCTGAAGTCTCAGTCATATGAAAAACTGGGCAACTGAAATTAGTAACTTTTATTGACAAATGCTTGTTTTGTGTTTGGCTCCTAGTAAGAAAAATACTTCGTTTTTTCCAAGCAGAGAAAGTTTATAAAAAATTAGAATAATTGTTGGTCTTTGCCATCCTCAGAGTTATACAACACAGGGGACTTTTTCACTTCACACTAAAAGGCAACATTTATTCCAACAACTAAAACGGGCTTGTTTTGAAGTCTAGTGGAGCAACATGGCTCGTGTCTGAGGATAAACCGTCTTCCCAAGAGAAAGAAAAAGGGTGAATTGGTACATGCTGCCTATTGGAAGCAGCCCATGTAAAGCTCTGATCTGGAAAGCTCTGGACTGTCTTTGATAATACTAGTTGGCGTAAGCCAAAACCATGCCAGGAATCACACTAGCAATTAATACGCATAACAACGTGCCAACATTAACTGGCACTATTAGACTTTTCTTTTTAATGGAATAGCGTAGCTGGTACCAAAATGCCACTTTCAAATGCTTTCAACGGCAACTTTCACAAGTACACAAGCCTGTAAATATGAAAAAATAATTTTTAAAGGAAAAGCTAAATGAATCATCTATTAAAAATTTTTAGGTTGTTTTTTTTTTTTTTTTTTTTTACTTTTTTGTTGTTTCAATTTGAAACATGGACAAAATCTGTAAATAAAAAAATATCACAGAATGAATGAAGAGCAAGAGAATCATCTAAGTACGTAAGTGCGAGCGGGAGAGGTGCACATGCTTGCTTTAGAGATTTTTCATCAAGTCAAACTTTGAGAAGTTAGGCCAAGTCTCAACAGACCTGTGATGCTGTTCATCATTTAAAAAGAACGATGAGAACAGAGGCAACAGAGGAAAATGGCACTGCAGAGAGTCCTGGAAGCCAGGAGTCAGCCTGTAACTGCAAACCTTAATTTTCTTAATGAACTATCAATTATATTTTCTACTTCTGCAAGAAAACTATGTTCCAGTTACTGAGAAACAAGATGTTCTTTCAGTAGTCATACACTTAGCAGCTTTTTGTGTCAAATCTCTGCAGCTCAAACTTGTCAGAGATGTGATAAATGACCGAAATATTACACTGTACTTATCAAATCCTACATCTAACTCCATGGCTATTCCTTCACACACAGAAGTTTATTACTGAGGATTCTAAAGGGGCCTCAGAAATTAAAAAGATAATTCCTTCTGAAGAGCATAAACCAGATCGGTTCTGCTTCAAATTCAATCACATTTTTACCATTAACTTCATTTTACTGAAGTACAGCAAAACACAAAACAGGGGGTTTTATGTTGTTTTTTCAAACCTTCTAAGAGTGAATTATAAGCAATTTTTTAAGGATTTAAGCTTGGATCTTGTGTAAAAATCAATCTCACGGGCAGGTTTTTTTAAGCAGTTAGCTGAATATCTGATTTTTTACAAATGTAGTTTACAAATATAGGTTATAACACAAAAGAAGAGAGTTCCCCTCATAGACAAGTCACCAAAAGATAACTAGACAGTTTCATTTTGGAATGTCACCTTCTGCTTCTCAGAAAAGAATAAATTCCAAGGGTCCAGAACACTTAAGGTGGGATACAACACTTACAAAATTTCCTCAAGAAAATTGAAAATTGACTTGATCACATGAGATTTCTGATAGCAAATGAGTGATTAAGTTAGTAGAAAAAAAGTGACAGCCTGGAACCGAATGCCAGAACTAGACAAACAAGCAAATATTTTAAGGTGAGGGTCATGAATCACTGTACAGCTGTGATTCACACGTCGGACAAAGGGCATCCTCTGATACACACCACTGCCAGAAAGAAAGTCTTCAGAGAAGCCCCATCTTTAAATAACGTGAGAGTAGCAAGACAACAGGAACTACTGTGGTATGCGGGGTTGTGGGAGACAGAGTCACTGAAACGAGGAGGAAAGGCCCCAGTCCTCACTCCTGGAGGGTGACTTGCAGACCTCTACTTCAAGGCACTATTACAAACTAAATAGTTTTCTATTTAAAACTAATAATAATTATAAATCCTTTATTGAAGTGCAGGGATTTTCCAGAACAAAACAAGCTGTTATTCATCTGCCAGGGGAAGCACGTCATGATTGAGCAGTAACTGATAAACCAGAAAACTGGCACTTTTCAGAATATTTGGAATTGACGTTGAAACTTCACAGCATACCTAAGAAGTCCATTTCAGTGAGTCTTCATAAAGTTTGCCTACCAAACTACAAAAACCATTAAAGTTACAGTTTAAAGTTGTTTCTTACTAGTAGCTTAAAATTATAATAGCAGATGATATTGATTAATCACTGTTTTACATTGTGCTGGCTATCCAATTGCTTGTCACTCTGAGAATGTAGGACTACTAATAAAGGGACCTAGGAAAAAAGGTCCCACATTCATTACATTTTAAAAATACATAATTTAAAATCATACTGCTCGATACACATCAACATCCCAGACCACAGAACTCTTACTTGCCATTTTCACTATCTAGTCTACACCATCCAAGTATCTTTGAGTTTCATTTGTTGTAACAGATTTTCTATTTAATGACATCTGTTGAAGGGATTTCATCACTTGATAGTTAGTTATTCGAAAAATTAAACCCAAAATTTGTCTAGTCAAGCCTGAATTTATCTAACTTCACCTTCCTACTACTTAGATTAATTTTGATCAAAATATCTACACAATAAAATAAAGCTAGAAAATGTTTAAATAAAAAATTTAAAACCTTTATTTCGAAAATCTATTGTAGATACTTCAAATACACTTGATATAGTTATTTATTGTTTTGTTTTCTATTGCGACAGGATCTTACTGGGAAAAAAAAGATAAATACCCTTCTAGGCTGAATTCACAATCTGTTTTGGCACTTTTAAATACTTTTGTAACTTTCAAGAATTTTCTTCAGAATCGTGGATATCTTGCTCCACTAATTTAAGAAAGACCATTGCACATTCACTATTTAATTTATATTTCTCAATGGTGTTTATTTTATACAACATACCTGATACTTAAATAATGGCATCCTGAGCTTGACAGCAACTTTAATTCTAAAAGATAACCCATTGTAAGGTATAGCTGAAAAAATCCATTTTAGTTACTCTTGACGAGATTTGCTCTTCAAACCTCCAAAGTCCTTTCCCTCAACAACTTGCTTAGCAGCAGCTAAAAAACCTCTCTCATTTACCCATATATTTGATTTTACGGTGACACACATTACTTCATCATTACTCAGTGAACTGTAACCTGTAATGATATTGGAGCAAAGTAACTTGTGCTGATGACTAAACTCCTAAGAAACTTTGTCCACAAAGTAGCAATTAGTTTTCCTTGAATAAGAGTCTTTAGCAGGTCAACAAGATAACAGCAAGTGGACCGAGATATTTTTTAAGTAGTAGTATTTCTGTTCAGCGATACTCTTATCAATGACAACACAAGTGCACATTAATCCCTCTTCTGAGTCACTTCTTACAAGGTCAGCACGAGCAGATGTTCACGGGAAAGTCTATACTTTCACCTTTTACGCATAATTTAGGCCGCTCTGCAGTCACATGAAGTACACTTCAGTTTTCTCACTGCTATCTTGAGACTGAGGACTGCTGTGTTTAGAAGATAAAATTAATATTTTGTCGTCTACACACCAAGATTCAAAAGTAAGGTAAGGTTTTTAAAATCATAATTATGATGGCAAAAAATTAACAACCCCTCTTCCCTTTCCTCATCCCTCCCTTCATCAAAAAGAATCACCTATACTACATATGTGCTCAAATCTTACTGAAGAAAGAAAAACTATGATAATATAATAAATTGCTGTCTTTGCCTAATCTACAGCAAAATAAACAATAAAAAAGCAGTAACAAATTCTGTCCTGCTAATGAATAGCCGTGACTTAATGTGCTATTCTTTGTAGAATTGATGATGACCTTATTGGCTGTTCCATGTGCCTGCCACTGTAATTTAGCATTCATTAGTAACCACTTAAATTAGAGTGCTGTTGAACACAAGTACAGTCTGTGCAGTTGCAAACACTCTTCTAATCTCAGATCGAGTCTTATCACAGAGTTGCTCAGCTTGAATCTTTCGGCAACGCCTGCCATTCCATAGGGCATCACAGTTGTTGGCTGCCTACTGAGACAGGATTTAACATCCTAGAATGTATTTGCTCTTTTGTTTCTAGTCCTTTAAGATATAGTCTGTCCTCAATAAAATTAACAATACATTTTTTGTGTAACATGGAATAACAGACCAAAAAAATCATCCTACCTTTATACTTAATCCAAATCCTCCTACAGTCTGTCTTCTAATTGTTACTGTTCTTTCCTGAAAAATAAATAAGTCAAGTTTTGTTGGATTTACTGGTTTTTGCCATAACTTCTATATTCACACTGCAATAAGATTTTTCTTCCATCCGACACTGACTTTAGTTGTGAGTTCCTGAATGCGAAAATCCCATGAAACCTACTCTGCAGAGGAAAAAGGCAAAATCTGGAAGAAAAGCAGAGGTCTCGTCTCAGACAAAAATTCATTTGTTTGATTCATGCCACACTAGCAAGTACTGCAACGCACTCAGAACAGAACTGAAGAGTTTAACAGTTAGTGCACACCACAAACATTTCAGAGGTCTTAACCTCGCCTAGTCCTAAACCGGTCCCACATGCAGCCTGAGTGCTGCGTGCTGACCTACATAAACTGCACTCCTGTGGTGTATTTTCCACTTTAGCTTCATCCAAAAGGAATACAACTTCTGTACTCCAAGACCACTTAGTGATATGAACCAAAGCATGGTACGTGATCCAGAGATATTAATTTCAAAGTTCGGTACCAATCCAAATAAAAAAACCCCTCATACAAATACAGCCACTACTGACCTCGGAGCTATGGCTTAGAAATCATAACCAGTGATTTAAAGGCTGTCGTTACAGACAGAATTATTTAAGGCAGCTCATTATTTTCCTTTTATTGCTCATCCTAAAATCTGTTGCGTAAAAACTGTAGGTTAGTCTCTTAGATACGAACATTTACAAAACTAACTTTTTTTCTAGTCTCTCTTAGCGACTTTATCCCAAATAGCACTTGGAATTAGTCAGTTTGGTTAGCGGTAACAAATCCTAGTAGTAGATATACCATACGTCCAGATTAAAAAAATCTGAGTATTCCATATATTCATAAGACCTCTACACGTAGTCTAGATTTTATACTCACTTCACTATTTATATTGCATAGCATAATCTACATATATATATTAGCTATATATGTTCACATATTCAGCACAGATTACCAGAGCCAGTCAGATTTTAATAAATCCCATCAGAAACATACCAGTGACAGAGAGAATGAAATACCTACAGAACTATTTTTCCATTCCTTTATATACAGAAAGGAAAAGAAAGGATGTAGGGCTACTGCATAAGAGTCTTGAAAAATTGGTACGGCTGAATTTGGGGGAAAATCCAGTTGTCCTCTTTCTTTTTCACATATGTGACAAATGAATTGTGTAACTGCAGGAAGAGCAAGCATAAACTAATCCAATGCTTTGGACGGCAAGACAAAATGGATTGCCTAAAATGAGACTTTCCATTCATTTATTTAGGCTAATGCTTATAAAAGTTTTATCTAAGACAGAGGTATACAAGTTTGCTGTTAAATGGCCAAATATTTCAATTTATTTATTTTTAACATTTGAAATCGATGAAATAAATACATTCTTATATTTGTAACCCACATATGAATGCATAGCATGGCAGAGGAATATACGGCTGTCCTGTTTCACCATGTGTTTCTGTGCTGTTCAGAAGGACCAGAAGAGCCTTCTTGGCTCTCAACTCACACCATCTAAATGAAGGTCACAGAAACTGAGTTCAGTCCACAAAGTTATTTCACTTCAGGCCACAAATGAGACTTAGAAAACCCTCTGTCTGCCAGGAGGTTTCAGCCACATTCAGGATAAACCAATACAGGCCATGGTCCGTTGTGTGGTCTAAGCTGAGTTTACACAAATGAACACGGAACACTCAGGTTTGGCTCCACTGGTAGCTGTACTTTTCCAGTTAACTCCTGTTAGCTCCTTTCCAGCTCCAACTTGTGCTGGACTAGAAGCTTGACTCGTACACTCCAGTCAATACATTCTAGTATTTTTGTAAGACATGCTCAGATCCAATAGTAAATACTGGTGTTACCTAAGATAATGTTGAAAAATAGTAACCTTTTAATAAAGGTAAAGTGGTTTGATTAGTATTAACTATGAATGGAATAAATAATAACCCACTTTACAGTTATATCTCGAAGTAGTATGCTCAGAGAAAAACAGAAATCATTGTTAAAGTTTGTAGTTCATAATATGTCAGTAGTCACTGAGAAGTTTAAACAGTTGCATCTGAATACTTTCTAAGCTTGAGCTAGGCTTTTAAAAAGCCTAATTGAAAGGTGCAGAATAGTTCTATCCTTGTTGTCTTACACACACAAAGTATCCATATAAAAAAGTAATAAAATATTCTTTCTGGTTTTCACTCAAGCAAAGGCAGAGTCAAGACTACATATTCTTCACAGCATGATAGCCAACAATTACAAACATGCAAACAATAAATGATCTTCAAAAATACAAATCAGAATTACAGAAGACCTACATATTTCATTAGTAAACCATCAATAATCCCCTGGTCTGTGATTCTAAACCTCACATAAGCAATACAGCAGAACAGACCTGGAAGCATCACAGATTTCATAAACTGGAATTTTGGCTCAGGATCAGACCCCAGCTCTGATCAGCTCCTCTTTCTCCAAAAGTTTAGAAGGAAAATGACAGCACTCATCTAAACACAGTTAATCCATCTGAGACATTGATCAAGGCAAGTTTTCACCTGTAATCAGTAAACAAAACTAAATACATTCCATCAGGTAAGTTAAAGCAGCTGCCCAAGTTAGGTGATGATCATCTTCATCATCAGTGTCCTCCACTGAGTAGAGAGTCAGGACATCAAATTTAACTTTGGAAAGACAAATCCTTCCCTTCAGAGCTGCAAAATATCTACCATCAAAATACTTGTTAAAGTTACCAGCTTTGAAATGTTTTGCCAGAAAACACCTTTATCTGAGTAGGTTTTTCTTTGGGGCTTGCATGTGATTCACAAAACACCCAAACTAAGCTTCATTTTCAGTGACATGTTCAACCAAGGTGAACTGAATAAACCTCATCTGCAAAGGACTGTGTTTTAATCTAAGATAACATTTCTAATACAACAAATTAGTTTGACCAGCAAACTGAAGCAAAATATTTTGTTCTGATGACTTTAACTAGCATTTCAAATGAACAATAACAATAATAAAACTATTAGACCTGAGAAAAGCATTTTAATTTTTAAAATGTTTTACAACTATTCATTAATAAAATACGGTGACAACTCTGGAAGGCAACACATTTTGTACTAGTAAAGAAGTGCTCCAAGTATCCTGATGGACCATTTGTGCTCTTCCAGGTTAAAGGCAGAGCTGTCCCTTTGATTCCAACTATCTGCTTAAAATAAAAATCTAACTAAAAAAATCTGTGCCGGTTGCAGATTTGTCTCAATATTCCTTGGTTTCTCTTTCCCCTCAATTAGTGCAGCATAGTATCCTGTGATTGAATTTGCAATGGGTTTGGAAAAGCCCAAAGCAACTACATTTCCAAGTTTACAAATTAAAACTTGATTCCGATAAAAAGCTACTTAGTTCAATACCAAGACGATACAAAATGTCCGTGAGTCTGTAATCTCATTATCACATTTGCCATCTACATTACACCAAAAACAGGGGAAGTCAGAGCTCTCAGGAGACTCAAACACGAGATTCAGAGCATTGTTTAGAAGCTACTTCCCGGAACAGAGCAAAAATAGTTATCATTTTATTGAAAAACTCAAAGCTGCTGCCAAGCTGTCAGCACTTCCATGCCTCTAACTCAGAAAATTCCTCATCCACACAAATGTTCATTGACTGGAAAGGAGAGCTAAGTTCTGCCAAAAAAAATATTCTTCGTCAGAACTTTGCAGTGAAACAGCAGCAGTATTACTAGGCTTTCACTAAAGATGCATTAAAATTTCTCCTTAAAAATGTATGATCTTCTTGAGATCACGGACATCATCTTCAATGGTATCTGAAGGGAGGAACAACCGTGTGAGCACACATAACAGTAAATAGTTTGGAAAGGAAAACACAGAACCCTATGTAATCATTAACTACTTACATTTAGTCAAGAGTTAATGTTATTTTTAACAGTTAAATCTTCAGGCACAGTAAAGATTCAGGTATTTCACACTGACTGGTATGTGATGTAAAATAAAGTTTATCTTTGCCTAAGCGATTCTTCCCAATAATGATTAGTAATACTTTCAAATTATTTATTTTGTGTACTATAAACCATTAATCTAATAATTACATCTCTATGAAATTGGTCAAATAAAGTTTGACTAAAGCGATGAAGAAACTTCAAAACTTCATAAAACTGAGTTAACAGTATGTGAAACTTCAGTAGTCCATTACTCAACCTTGTTACTTGGATAAAAATATTACATTTTCAGTTTGGGACACCGGTGTGTCTGGCTATTCATCTTACAAGAGCAAAGGTAGGAAGAATTCCTTTGTCTAGGTACAGACGGAAAACTAACCCTCTTTTCACAGTGGATAGAACAGACACCAAGCTACTACACATGTGGAAGAACGTGGAAAAAAGTTGAATGGGTGCAGAATAAAACAGTAGGTGGGAAAAGAGGGATAGACATGGAGAGGAATCTGCAGTAGCACATTGACATGGAAACATGTAGGGA
>NW_010415620.1:65094-82690 GCF_000710305.1 Buceros rhinoceros silvestris
AGGAGGAAAATGTTAGAATATCATTTTTAAAATGTAATAAAGATACAATCAATACGGCGACAGACACTTCACAGATCAACCTGTTAACATTCGATGCCATAGTACCTACAAGCCATCCTCTCATGTAACTTATCGGCTGTTAGTAATCCCGCTACATTTTGAAATAAGAAAATGTCATGAGAATTTTTTTCCATTGAATTATTTCATACTTTTCCAAGAAGGGATATTTTATATTCTCTCCTTAGTAGTGCTTTGCTCTTTCTTACTGGCATTTCTTGTGATTAATTGACACGAGCAGTCAAACTCTACACTCATTCTGACTGTAAAGGACACAGGGAAGTCCCATTTGCAATTTGAATTAATAATATTAACAAGGTTTGCCAGCAGGCTTGCTCATCTGCTAGCAACTTCTGTGTGCGACAGTCAAAAGCTTGTCTCCTTATCTCAGTTCCTTGTGCAACTAGAGAAGGTTGGCAGTAAGGGGTGGCAGCAGAATGCCTCATCACGGGAAAATCCCCCTTCCTCTGCAAGCTGTGCTGATGGAGACCGAGGACAGAAAATGCGGATGCGTTGGGCAGACTGTTAACGCTGACTGGAACGAGAAAGAGCACTTCAACTTTCTTCAAAATGTTCCCAGTTCTACAGCATAAGCCCAAAAGCAGAAACATTCAGCTAAATACCCACTTCTAAAAATTCTGCTCCTAGGACTGATCTGTTTAAAAAGTACTGCCTTTCTTACTACAGAAATAAAAGAGAAAGAAAGAAAAGCACAAACGGAAAGCCAGTGAGGATCGTAATTCCCACCAGGCTTGGTAACGAACACTCTCTGTACTTCCACGACAGCTCGTTTCCAGCTACTGCCTCACATCATACCCTGCCACTGATCAATGCTTTGAGTTCCCCCAACGTATTCTGGTTTGCGATACTTTTCTTTTTTGTGGGGAGAAAACTTCTTTCCAATGAGAAAAGAGCTCTTCCGCTCTTCACAAATGGCAGTCCGGTGTTTGAACCAAAGATTGCTCTGCTTTTTATTTTTAAGTAGCTGCAGAAAAATAAGCTGGCTTAGATGGTCCCAAAATAATCGTATTTACATCTGTCAGTTCAAGCTTGTCACTTAAAAGCTGTCCAGATTGGCAGGCGGAAAAAAGTTACCACTATCTGATAGATTTTTGACGACTCCTGTGAAAAAAAATGGATTCGCTCCACTGAATAGCTGACAGATCCCAACACCATAAAAGAAAAAAAAAAAAAAAGATCACCATTCTTACTAAAAAAAAACTCCACTGAAAAGTTAGAAAAACCCAAACCCAAAAAAGAAAAAAAAAAAAAAAGATCACCATTCTTACTGGTAGCTTTGTGAAGGTAACACGAATGGAAAGTGTTTGAAAGGTGACCTAACTCTTCAGGTATCTGCAATTCCCTCCAGGACAGGGAGCTTCACTTTGGCTAAAAAAAAGTAAATAAATGCTTACTATTTTATTTTTACAATTCACAATTTATTTTCCTATTCTTAATTTATTTTTCTACTCATTAATGTTGCTCATGTAATTGAACTTGTTTACCTACACCAAAATATGTGTCAAAAGATTTTCAACTCTCAAAAGAAAATGGTCTGATGTAACAGATTTAAAATGCATTCTCTAAAATCTGCAAGCAATGGAAATGTAAGAGAAAAACATGCTTTTACGCAGAGTTTAAGTTGAAAAACTCTCTCTAACACAACTTACTTTTTTGTACTGCCACGTGGGCAGTAGAGAGTTACAAATCTTTCACCACAGTTGATTTCACAATAGCAAAAGGACAGCTTTGAAAGTGAGATATAGCAAATTCTTCTCTTGATAAGAAAAAGAACGATTGTTGACTAATTGACTAATAATGCCAGGAATCAAGTCTGGCTACAGTTCAACAATTTAAGCCTGTGTTACTTTCTAACCTTGGAATAGGTGTTTATTGATGAAGGTTTTTTTCTCTATCAAAAACCCAATGACATCCATAGGTCACATTCAGATACACTTGTATCAGCCTCAGTTAAACGCTTGAACAAATGCTCCTAGAGCTGCTGCTCTATAAATTCACGCAAATGTACACTCACTTTTTATTAGTATCAAATTATGAACGATCTTCACATCAATCTCCCCAAAAGATCCTTAATTAAATAAAAGCTAAAAGACACTATTAATGTTTAATTTAATAACACATTACTACACAGCAGCATAGAATTACATTACTCAAAAGAAAGGAGAATCATCTCTACGTTATCATCAGGTGAGTTAGTAGGATTTTGGAAAATTTTATTCTAATAGAACTTTAAAGAAAATTTTGTGACATGCAAACTGTCCCAGTAGCTGAATTTAGCAATTTGCCAGCTGCTCAGTTTATTTTCAGAATTTTAAAAAGACAGTAGCTGCTTCAAATCATCCATCTTGTCAGATGGTACATTGTCATATCCTTGGTTTATGGATCTCGCATGCACATACATTCTATTAGAAAAATCTGAGTATGATTAGCAAACTGCTACAATCGATTAAAGATAAGAACATAAAAATACACAGCTCTCTAGACAGTCTCTTGATAAAGCAAAATAATTTTTACTTGAATTTCAGAGGTTCATGAAAGGTGACAGAAATTGTGAATATTAACTCTAAAATCAAAATTTTGATTCTGGAATTGCAACAACTAAAGCTTTTCCTAGGGTTAAATCTCCTGAAGATACTGCCCTATCATAGGCTATTCCCCCTCCAGCCAAGCCATGATGATGATGATAGTTTTCAGCAAGGTCCTTGTTAGTCCAGGCTATGACCTATATGTCTAAAAAGACTGGAAGGTGTCTTACTGCACATTGTCATCTGGAACACCACAGAATAAACTTTTCTGAGTATAATTTCATGTAATTCAAGAAACACAAAACAAATACCTTCTATTCTGCCTTCAATACTGATGAAGTTTCTACATGGTTTAATTCAGCTGTTTTCAGGGCATTTTTTTTCTGAATGAAGAGTAAAAATCATAACTGTTCTGTACTATGATAAACTGTCATGGAGATTTATGGTGGTTATAAGAAAGTTGGAAAAAAAAAGTTGAGGAACCAGTACTTTAAAGGAGGGAAAATAAAAGTGTACCTGACCTAACAGTCACTAGTCTTATCTTCCAGCGTTCCCACAGAGACACTCATGGGTATCGTCAGAACAAAAGCTGCTCCAACACAGGCATCCATTTCCCGTGCTGTAAAGCCTCTCTATAGGCGAGGATTTAACCTGGATTAGTAAAGACACTGCCTTCTAGGCTTTGCGTTTCACAGGATGTGCTCATCTCTCTTCTGTTCATTCACACTGGAGTTCAAGGCTACATCAGATACCCACCAGCAACACAGTGCAGAGCCCACTGCGCTTCTGCCCCTTGGAAAGCAAGTCTTCCCTGCTGCACACAAAGAAATCTCTGTAATACTGAACGATGCAACTGATCCTCAGCTTACGTCTAATCCGCGACTGTCTGAATGAACTTCAGTACTTTGTGGAATTGCTACAGGTACAATGGCTGCAGCACCCTTCACTAACATTAGCATTTTGCCCAGCCTCCTAAGGAAACAGATGCTTTCTTTTTTAGTGTTTAACACTGGTTATGTTGCTGATAATCTCTGATGCATTCTATTTTCTTTCTCCAAACTGCACGCAATGATAAAAGAAACGGGGTTCCTTTGCACTTTTAGTTTCAGGAATCTAGAACCATTTTCCACCCCAAAGGAAGTGTTCTCAGTTAAAAACTAGGTCCTTATCCCCACGTACTCACATTAAGCAGCACCTCATTCCTAAGGAGCCGTTGATTTAATTTAGCTTATTCCACAGGATGCCGATCAGGATTCCGCTGGAACGTTAAGTGCCTGTTTAAAGTCTGTCCTACACAGAGGAGCATGCAAATTGATTCAGGCCCAGCAAACAGAAGAGATACTGTTCTGAACTAGAAACTTAGCAATAGCCTTTCGTCCCTCAAGAGTGCAGAAGGGACTAAGGAAAACCTTATAAACAAATGGTCTGAAGATTATTTGTTAAAACAGATTAAAAAGAACTTTTATTGTAGCTACTAGTCCACAAAATTCAACAAACCTTGTTTTCCTCAGTTACAAATCTTATTTTTATTCTTTAGGGTTTATTCTATGAGGCATTCAGTGTCAGTTGCTAACGAAAACACTTGCTCTTGCTCTTTACAATGCATGTGAAATGAAAACAGATGTGGTCAGTCATCTAGAATGACAGAAAGAACAAAATAAAATCAACCAAGCAAAGTAAAAGATGAGAAAAACAAACAAAAGAGAAAGCTAATAAATCAGGAATAAAAATGAGGAAAAAAATGCAAAAAAAATAAAAGGAATCCTGTGGAATTAGTCTGATCACTCTCTACAGTCAAAGCACAGGACTCCAGATGATTTAAATGACCTGCGACAAAAGGACAGTTAACTGCTTGTGAAATGCCAATCACCCTTCGCCGGAATGAACCTACTGATTCAAGACCTAGTCCCAGAGGAAATCAGAATAAAGCATTCAAAAGTCAATGGTACTTCCAAGAGAAAAGAAACTCATCACCACACTAATATCAATCAGTTAATGAGTTATGCATTCACTATGCAAATATGACGGGGGGATGTAATTGGTGAAGCAAATCATCCACTATTTTCTACAGTGCTGCTGCAAAACTAATGAGGGCAAAACTGTAACAGGAAGCTTTGTTGTGAAATGGAAAAAAAGTAAGTACGCATTTCATGAAGACATTTAAATAACAAGTTCAGCAGAAGTTACAGATATTACAGCACAATAATGAAAGTCATATTTCTGAGTGATAAAATCTTTTAATAAATAACATCAGAATGGGGTTGGTGGAACAACGGTGACACAGCGTGTGTTGCTTGTTGAACAACTACAGGCTGAGTCTGAACTCCTAATTCCTGGGCTGCGGGGTGTCCCGCGTGCTGAGGAACAGTACAGTCTGATTGGTAAGAGGAGCATCTACATTCCATATAACGCACACAGACCTGTATCAGTAAATTGTATTTGTACAGCATGAAAATATCAAAAGCTCATGTCACGCAAATAAACGCAGCCCGTATGGGGACAGCGTAGAGATGTGTTCCTCTTGCTTCAGAGAAAAACCCAGAACTGCTCCTAACAGGGAGATGGATTCGCCTATACGCTTTCCATTGATCTTCCACGCTGTTAGCACTGCTAACATTCTAACAATTTATCGCTGGTTCCTGCTTTGCATCTTCTTATTATACTTGTATTTAGAGATACGGGGATGTGGCAACAGCAGCAGTTAATTACTCAAACAGACATAGTATCGGTCACATAACATTTCAATAAACGGATATTACACCACCACGCCCCACTAGATTTAACGTGAAATCCTCTGATTTTATTTACCTCAAATGGTGAGTAGAATGGTTGTGATAGTTTCCTATAAATCTTAAAAATATATCTACAAAATATAATTACAGAATCTAAGAAAATTTCTTTAGAAATTAATAGTAAATCTATGATTTTTTAGCTAGCTTCTAGAATGAAATTAAAACTTGGCATTACAACAGTTACAAAATCTACAATATTACTCTGCATCACATTTTACAGATCTTCCAAGTAATTGCATACAAAGCTCAGCTTCTCATCCACAAAATTCAATATGATGCTTAAATAAGAAATCTGACACATCATGTAAAAGCAATAATATATAAATCACACTATTACACTGTTCCTGCTGCAGTCCATCTTTATTAACATGATGCGCTGGTAAAACTAGTGACCCTTGCAGCATGGCCTGGCAGCAGGCATGAAGTCTGTCTGGAGTTGCGCTACCGTATGAAACAGCCAAAGCAACAGAGGATGGCAGACAATTCCTCTAACAGCAAAGCCCTGCCGTGACAGTTACCCATCACCTGCCTTACCGACTCCACAGACACGGAAGTACACTGAGGTATCTGCATTCACTGCAAAAATCACTGCTTGTGTCATTTCTATCCCATTCAGTGGCTGCAGTTTTCAAAGGTGAGTGCAGAGAAACAGTCAGGAATATAACTTACTCATCTTATTGCTGTTGAGTATTGCTGAGATACACTCTCAAAAGATGATATATTAAAATACACAGTGTTAACAGTGTAAAATGAAATATCAAACTGTGGGAGTAAGTGCATACACACACACAAAGAGCATTTTTGCTTTGCATAAAGTACATCTGAAATAAAAAATAAAAACTACTTACACCAGAATAGAAAGGCTCACCGGACACACAGATCACATCCTGCTCCTGGATCGTCAGAATATCTTTGGCTAAGTGCAGTCGCACTTTGAAAGGCTCCTGGTTACCATCCTGCAGCAAACAAATCCCTGTCTTTGTCTTCAAAGGAAGGAATAAAGAAAAAAAAGTTGTCTCAGTTAGCACTCTGCATTGCTAGAAGCAGTACATCAAAGCAGAATAGTTAAGAGATCGGTACAGTTACCAGAAATACGTCACAATGACCCAAAACTATTACTAGAGTTCACCGTGTGTATTTACTGTGCTCAAACTACAAGAGAAAGATGGTTACAGAAGCAACTAGCAAAGGCATATTTTGCAATAAGGTGCTGTTCTGCCCATCGGGAATTTGTGAAACTCTTTTCAAATTGCTTCAGAGCAGCCGTGCTCTTACTTCCCACCTTCGAATGAAACGACACCTCATCTGGACATGAAATAAAAGCTGAAGTTCCACGTATTATAATGACTTGGACACACAAATAACACCTTCGAACCAGTCAGAGCTGTAAACACTGACAGCCTGCATGAACTTGTTGCGGGTTTTTCCTGATGTGTGAGCACAACACTGACTTAGGCTTTTATGTTCCTTTTCAAATGAGGACTCTGAAGTTAAGAGTAACAGAAAAAAGATCAAAGAACTCAACTCCCTCTAGTAACTTACTCGCTCCACTTCTGTGTTTTACAGTTATGGTTACAGATCTGGAATTCTGCAGGATTCCTCAATGTACAACAAGTGACTTCACAACAATTTAATAGTGTCTTTGTGGAAGTACCTATTTGTGGCACTGTACGCAGGAGGTTACACTGCGCGTGTCAGCATCTGCAGGATTTAATAATTTTTCCCTGAAGGCTCTGTTGAAATAGAACTCTTTATAAAATTTTATAAAATGGACAAAAGACTCTCTTTGGTATGAGAAATTTGCTTACAAACACGTTAATTTACCAGTACTAGATACCTACACCTATTTGCATAGATATATACATATGCACATACATATCTCAGGAGAAAATTCATAACTAAACACTATTTAAAATCTTGGATTGATCAGTGTCAATAACAAAACTTCCACTGGCTTCATTCAGGTCAGATTTCAACCCGCTGTCTGTAAAAAGTCGGCTTGAGAGGAGATCAAGGAAATAAAAGTCTTGCTGAGAATTTTAACCGCCAAGGTTGACCTGGCTGAGTCCGAGGGGTCTTTCTCAGACAAGGGTTTAAAAGAGGATTTGGAAGATCTCCCCGTAACGTGCTCTGATACCTTACATCCACAGCATGGAGAGAACAAACACAAATATGGAACTGACAGTGGGCAACTGGCAGAAGAAAAGTTTAAAGTGCTCTCAAGAAGCTTTAAAAGAGGTGAAAAGGTCCAGGACAATCTTTAAATAGCTCTAAACGTTCTCCACTGACAAACTGTTCTGTCACTTCTGCTCCACGCTCAGCACTCAAACTTAGAAAATTGTTTTCCCTTGAATGCCAGTAGCAAACGTGGATAACTCAGCCGTAACTTTGAGAGTGGCTCCAACTTTATTTTTTTAAAAACAAAGTAAAAAGGATAAAAACTGAAGAGTTCCACACACTGAGGTCAGTGGAAGCTCTGGTCAGAATACATCATACAGCCTTGTCCTAATATTTAGGTGTCTTTAAAAAAAAAAAAAAACAAACAGGATGAGAAAAACTGATTGACATGGACAGACAAATCAAATCAATGGATCACAAAAGGCGTCAGTTTCAGTACCACTGAAAAATTCCCTATTATATCATACATAAAATGTTATGACATTAACATAAAGGGAATGTAAAGTAGTTACAATTCTCCTCATCCTTGCCTTAAAATTCCTGCTTTACAGACTCAGATGGCCCGTCTTCCCACGGTGTTGTGAAGGAAGCAGTAAGTGACAATGGAAGCTCAACAAAGCGGGCTGCAAATAACTCTGGTTGAATAGAAGGGGCAAGCCTTAAACATCTACCACCTATCAAACACCTTTCTCCTGCAGAACAGTTGCAGACTTGCCTTTCCTCCTCCCTGGATAAGTGGCAGTGGAATAAATTCTGCCTCTGATTATAGCAACTCGGCTTTACTTGACTGCATCTATCTGATTTGGTCCATAACCACAGAAAACCTCCACAGAATCTTCCTGCAAAAGCTGAGGGGCTTCTCTGTGGGAATGAGAGGCACAGAACCATAGCAGACAATTATCCATTAGACTAAAATTAAAATTCAAGTCAGTTTCTAAACGCATGTGGGCTGAGCTTATTCAGTCTGAACAAGGAAACCAAGCTTGGCAACAGCAAAATGTTTTGGCCCTTGGAAAGATTGATCGCTCACACTCAGTGATCTTATTTACATCAGACACTCCAAAATGTAATGAACTACTTTACTGTTGTTGGGCTTTATAAAAGCTGTTTTATGACACAGTTCAAAATTAAATCTTCAGTTATACTACCTCCTTCCCTCTCCCACCTGAAAGCAGCATTAACAACTATGCAGAGGAGAAGAATGCAGTTCAGTTTCATGAGATGAGCTCAAGAGAAGCCCTTGAGAAGAAAGACTGGAATTTAATTATTTCATTTTGCTTCATTTCTGCCTGCTGAATTTTCTTTTTCCTTCCCTCTCCCACCCCTTTCAAAGCATCCAGTAAGCAAAGATACGAGCTCCTGCATCTTTATCCAGAGCGGGAACTTAGGGAAGATGTCCCGTGTATATGCCTTCATGTAAATTACCGTGCACATGAACTTTTTTCATCCTCGTGGCTCCAGTAAAACTATTCTGGTTGGAGGGAGAGCATCTGTCTAGCCTATACTCCTGCCATCTCTCACATTTGAAGAGTGCACGTGTGTGTGGGGATGAGGTGCGGGAGCGCGGGGTTGCGGCTGATGTTAGCTTTATGTTCCCATTCGTGATTTTTAAGAGATGCCACAAAAGGATGTGCTAAAACTCTCCCTTTGTGCCTTCCACATTTCACTGGCAGAGGGCTCTGCCCTACCCCGACTTACAGCAATAAAGCAGGTTATGGCACATCAGCCGAGCTACTGTAGCTGTCAGGGGGAGGTCACGCAAGGCATCCTCTTGTGCTCAAGCGTATGACGAATTGCATCACCCTACAGGAGGCGTGGATAGAAAAGCACAGTTCGGGTGATAACAGTTTGTTAAGCCAATACATCTTGACTGCCTGTTTGAGCCAAGATCCCCGGGAACATTGCCCGGTCTACATTTACACTGTCCCACCTTCTTTAACCTATTTATACGAGTTTGGCACCTGTTGTGAAGAGGGCAAGAAAACTGAGCGTCTGAAGCTGCATATGTTTATGACGCGGAGGAGGCAGGCTAAGGAATGGATGTGGAAGCAACCTACAGTCCTGAAAGGATGAGTTTCCACATGGGAGAGGAGCCAGTGACTTCAAGTAAAAGCAGTGATAAGCAGTCCCCAAGTGACAGCGGCCGTGAATGCTGCACCTGCACAGCGCTGCCTGTGCCATCTCATTCGACACCCTTTTACAGGGAGTTAGACAAGAACACTGATGCAGCAAGAGCTGATGTCCTTGGCAGGAGTTTAGAAACTGCTTCCTGCTCCTGAACAAACGTAACTCCAGGGGGGGCTGAACAGCGATCCACTCTTCGCTTTGCCACACCACTCTGCGTTGGACCTTCTGCTTCAGATCACTACCAGCACACAGCACAGGCTGGCAGAGCCTCGAGGCAGACTGCTTCTGCGAAGACCGTCACGCTCACATCGTTATTAGCAACAGGGCAGGGAAAAAAGGCCGCCGAAAAAATCTTTTGCCATTTTACCCTGGCTTACAGCACATTGTGCATATTGGCTGTGTATAAGATCTGTCTCTCTCAACTTTCCTAAAAGGAATTTAGAAACATGTACCATAACCAGCTTGGTGCAATACACATGGTTTGCACAAATATTAAAGAATTAATTTCAGACAGAATACACATGAAAACTACAGCTCATACATTAGTGCTAGCAGCAGAGTCTCTCCCAAACATATACCGCAATTAATACTGTTGGAGAAACATCTTTAAAATTACCTATTGATTTCAAAGTCAATTCCCTGCAAGACTTAAAACATAAATATTTTTAATAAGGCTACTGGCAGGTTCTTGTTTACATTTTTTTCTGATTTGTTGTTTCCTTTGTCACTTCTTGTAAGAAAAGAAACTCTTAAAACTTTTTCTATGTTTTATTCTGGAGAAGGCATTCAGTACTTCAGGGAATTGTAAATACTCTTCATTAGATTTCATGACTATCTTTTTGTTTAAATTATTTTATCTATTTCTTTTGCCTTACGGTAATAAAACAATTTGGTTTGCTTTGCTGCTTCTAGTTTCATATCAGTAGGAAAACTTCAACAGATAGCCCAGAATAGTTTAGTCTATGAATGAGTGGAAGAAAGGATAATAATAATAAAAAATAATAAAATAAAGATAAATAATAATAATAAAATCTCAACGCATTTTCTGTGCAAGGTGGCCTGGAGTTTTAGCTGTTCCTTTAGCTAGTATGTCCTAAAAAAAACGAAACCTCTGCAATTTAGTTAAAGCCCTAAAATTTATTTCTACCATCAAGAATTCAATACCAAGAAGGAGAATGAGTTGCAGAAACTGCCTTAATTATCTCTGTAGTTCACTTCAGATGAATATCTACACTTTTGGATGCTTATTTGAACTAGGGCTGACCTCCGAGCATTTGGAGGTACGCCTAATCGCTGCTTTATAATCACAAGTATAATAATAAAAAGGGAAATCGAATCAGAGGTATCAGGTGGTAATGGCAATGAATACAAGAGGGAGGATTATGTGTCAGAGCCACATAAAGGATGTTTTTTAAATGGTCCAGCTACTCATTTGGCAGAGGCATTGCTAGCCTAAGTGAAAAGTACTTATATTGTCAAAAATTGGAATGCAGCCCAGGCACACAGCGATGTGTTCAGCTTGTCATTCAGAGCCTCTTCTATCAGATACCGATATTTTCCAATCCAAAGGAGAGCAAGGCTATTTCCTGCATGTGAAGTTTACACTCCAACCTGAAAGAACTGCAAGGAAATGTTGAATATGGACTTAATCGTCTTTTTCTTTGATTTGCCAGGTGTTTGCCAAGTAAATATTTGGCTATGGCATTCTTCAGAAGTGATTTTTCACAAGAGAGTGAAGTCTTACAGAGAATTTCCTTGTTCCATACAGTGTGATTAATTCAATATGTAAATTAGATATTTTGAAAAAATATATTTATATAAATACATACATTTATGAGTTTTTGACTGAACTAAGGTACTTTTCCACAGTAAAAACTTTCACTTTCTGACACTATAAGGTAAGAAGTCTGAATTGCCAATGAGCTTACTGGAACTAGATCATATCGTTACAGTTGAGGCCAAGAGGTAAGATAACATAAAATTTAAGGCTCTTGTGAGAACGTGCATGTTTCTTCAAATTTAATTCACCTACTACATGACATTCTCACATTGGCATCGTAAGTTGCCAGTCACTTTCCATTCTGTGATTTTGGGATTAAATTATGGAGCTGAAGATGGATTTAAGAAAAAACCCACAAACCCAAGGTATTAGAAGTCCCAGCATTGCCATTTGATAGCATTTATAAACAAAGGAAATCATCAGTTTAGGATGAAATGTGTAAATCAGAAAATTGCATAAAGGTGACTAGAAACAGTCCAAAATAAGTATGTAACAGGATTTATGAAAGTCAGTCATGAGGAAGTCAAAATATCGCTTAAAAATTAAAACACAGACTGTGGCAGGCAAAAAAACCAAAGTAAGGTGGATGTTGAAACAGAACAACAGCATTCACATTATGACAACAACAGAATGTATCAAATTATACAGTTTGTGAAGTCTACAAGAATATTCATAATGCAGAGGACAAACAGAAGGACAAAATAATCCTTCAAAGAAACAATGGACATTTTTGTAAAAACAGACGACTAGATAAGAAGTGTAAAAATGAATGAGATCGTTACTAAGCTAAAAACTCTGAAGCTGTATTAGGGGGGGAAAAAAAGCCAAGATAATAGAAGGGTGAGAGCTTAAAAATTAGAGAAGTTAGAAAGCTTCTCATGCAGCTTGCTCATAGAAAACATGGGCAATATCCACTTAAAGAAGTATCTAAAGGGAAAATGTTCTATAATCTCAAGTCTTCAATTTCATCAGACGGACAGTATTATGTCAGAGACTGAGGTTATCTTCCAAGAGATAGTTTTAAGAATATTGAATAAGGTCAAGTGAGTATAGGGGAGCATTTAAAGAACGGAGTGACTCTATGATTTATGCTCTTGTAAAGTTCAGAAAGCTCAGGGAAAAGGCTAAAAGAGCAGCTGGATATTCTTCTGGTTTAGAAATTGTTGAATAAGTACAAGAACCAGTACAATGGATAGATTTGCTAGTTAGTGAGGGAAGAGAGCATGAAACCTAGAACAATTCAATGTATACATATATATGGCTACATATAGTGTATGTGTGTTCTGCGTGCATCTGCCTACTGGACGTCTTCACCCTAACTGCTGGTGGGCCTCTGCTCAGAGCTGCAGCAGCCTCTCCGGGCTTTTAGACCCAGCTCAACATATTTTCCCCCCAAAACAAAAAACCAAGTAGATGATGCCTTACAATGACAGAGCTGAGGATTTAGTTAAAAATTACACTATGTGTAGGCATGAGGCTGCTGATGATTTATTTAGACATACGCTTTCGATGAAAGTAGGTTGAAAGTCTATATTTTATTAACTCTGATTGGCTTAGGAGAAAAGATATAGATCATAGTTTTCAAAACTTCTTGGAAATGACACTACTGATTCTGTGGCACAAAGCTCATTTTACATGAAGCAGAAAAACTGGAGTTGAATCCACCTTATTTAATTTTATTAATCTAAAAGCGAAAGTACTTCTTTAGGATCTCCACATCACAGAGCATTTTTACTATGTGTGGACTCATCCTCTCCTTCGTCTCTCATGGAAGCTCCAACAAAAGCATCCGATTTTTGAAGTGCTAAATTCGAAATCAGTGTCCCCATTAGAAGCTAGATACAGAATGAAACATCTGTCAATGTCCTTGTGCTCTAAAGGCTGAGATAGGACTCACATGCCAGGTCATCTTCCTGTAGCTGCTCGTTGTTACTGCTGCTGGAACTGAGTGAAGTTCATTGCCACTAAATAATCTACACTGGCATACAGGTTAACAGCAGATGTCTGTATATTAGCATACAGATAACATAAAAACCCTATGAAAATCCTACGTATCTGCCTCTTTTCCTCAATAAATGCATCAAAAAAGAAATTAAAAACCAAAAAAGCAACTCTGGCCAGCCCTGAAGTGGTCGGGCAGTTAGCCTAGATGATCATTGTAGGACTCTAACTGAAAATATTATATTCTAAAAAAACAAACTTCAAAACTAACAAGAATGCTTTTTTTCCAGCTAAATAATCTGGGATATACTGTGTTACAGAATGTAGACCATGCACGGATCTTCTGAGGTATTAAAGCCTGACACATAGCATCACATCGCAGTATTCTTTCCCAGAGATAAGTTTCACGTTATTATTAGTTTTTGGCCCTTCTACTTCTTTCAGAATGCTGTAATGATTTCATGTTCTTTAGCCTGCTTAACTTCTCTTCCCCTGTAAATTATACCAATTGATTCTCAGGTCAAAATAGGTTTTAGCTGCAGTTAGTTGTTGATTCTAGTGCTGTTCCCATTCTTCCAGTTCTGTTTTTTCACGGGATCACGGTCACACTTCAAGATATGGCCAGTTTCCTTGTTTCCGGTCATAACTGCCTAAACATTGTTTGTGATTCTCAGTGTACAGGTAATTGTCATGATTTTTTTTAATCATAACAACACACTGACATCATTACAGAATTTGGTGTAAAAGGTTCTGTGTCTCAAATGCTAGAGTTGTGAAAACACAATAGAACAATTTGTTCATAGGCAGTCATTGAGTAAATAGGATGCCTTAAGCTGTCTACAAACATCTCATTTACACTCTTCAAGGCAAAGTTAACATGAGCCCAGAAAGCAAAACACTTCCATCGCTAGTGGAGAGGGACTGAAGTATTTGCACTAACATTATGGAACTATTTTAAGTGCAAATAACTCTCTTATCTCATGAAATCAGAACGGAATTGCTTCTCATTGTGGTTACCTTTGCAGTTTCCTCTCCCTCCCCACCCATCTTTTTCCCCATAGTTCTACATCTCCTCCTTGATTTCGCTGAATGGTGTCAGACAGATTGCTGGTTCCATTGATGTTTTTCTTCATGTACAGGCTTTCAGATACTGGAGTAAGAGCAAAGCTCACAGAAAATATAGCTGCCTGCACCTACATTGTGCCTAAAGAAGTAAATTGGAACAGAGGTGAGGGCTAGTGCTAAATGCACCTGGGCAAATTCTTTCATTGTCTGCTACAAAGCCTGTCTGCCACCATGAAGCAATCAGCTGAGTAACTTGTATTTGATTATATAATTCATCTCACTTCAGAAAAAATAGGGTAAAAAAGAGATTTTGCATAAAAAAAAGGATTTAGAGGTCCACTGATTTTGATTCTCCTATGTTTGAAAAGAAAAAACATCTGATCCTACCTCTTCACAGGTGGTCCTGAAATCCATGTGCTATCACACAGCAAGTGATATTTGTCTAAAATGGAAAGAAACGTTTCATTAGAATGAAAAAGTGATTGCAAAGCATAAAAGTTATCCGAGCTGAGCAATTGCACTTCTCTTTACTAGGTCCAGTTACAGTCATTGCTTAAAAAGAGTAATGATCAAAGTCACAACGGGCTTAGGAAGTGTGAGGTGTTAGAAGTTGTTCCTTGTTCTTATTAAGTACACAACCTGGTTTCACTAAATATAATCAAAGGGATGCTCGTGTTCCCACAGCCTCCTCCCTTTCACAGGGTGTTCAAACTTACTTCTCTTATTGCAAGTGTAAATTTCTTTTTTCTGTGTTGTTTTAACTCCCAGAAGAAAGACTGTACTAGAACATAACAGAAATGGACACGATCAAGCATTGCTCTTCAGAATATACCCTCTCTCCTCTAAAAGACTGTTGTGCTTTTTCTTTTCTCCCCTAATGAAAACCCATCATGCACCGACATCTTTTGTCTCACTTTTTATTAACATACCTAATCTCTCCAAGGAAGCCAGAGTCATTTCACAGTGTGCCGACTTTGCAGAAATATTTATGAGTTGAAAAAACAAATGTTAGAAACGTTAGGAATACGTGTGAGTGCTGGCAAAATGTCACACCAAATCCTGTGATTATTACTTTGCCTGGCCTTCACCTAAAGAGTATTCACCCCAACGCACACTTATGCATTCATTTATTTATGAGAGAAAGCCACTGGAACAGGGTGTTATCTGAGGATAATAACAATGTTATGCTGCTGGTGCTGCAATTGAAATACTCACGCATCAGCCAGTAACATTTTCAGGAAACACTTCATTCAATGACTGGAGAAATGAAACCGGTAACAAAACCCTCTCCATCGAGCAGTTCATTGCCATTCTGTATTAATTATGTGCTTATAATTATTTGTATAAACATAGTACTCAAAGCTTCAATACAAAATTTGCCCCATTAGTTAAAGTTTAAAATAAAATTAAAAGTTAGAGCTCACACAGTACAAAAAAGTAAGTCCTAATATAATAATACTACAACTCGTCACCTCTTAGTTACATCTCTTAATTTCTTTGCTGCCCTGGATACAATACCGTTAAACCCAAGCACACGCACACAGAGGAGGTTAATGTTCTGGATTTACTGAGCTCTGCCTGGCTCACAGCCTGTGCTCTCGACTACTTTCTCGCACAGGTGGCCTAGGTTGGGTAGGTCACAATGCAGGAATTAAGAAGGGAACGATGATGAGTCCCTTTTGATCAGCTTTATAAGTGAACCAAGATCCAGTGAAGAACTGTACCCGAAATGCTACTCTTAAAGAACTCATGACAAACAAGGTGACTATTACAATCCTGAAGACTTTTCTCTCTGGTGGGAAAGTCATTGTTCAAGGAACTAATTTTCAGGAACTCTTTCCAGGTGATCAATAAGCTGAAGCGGGAAAGAGCCGTTACTCATCTTAGTGTGTTCACATACATTATGTTCTGCGAAGTATGAGTAACTTTGCTTCCTCAGTTCATGACAATTCTTCCTCGGTCCTTTTTTAGCTAACCTTTGATCTAAATCCTATCTAATGCAGGTCATTTCCACAACTCAGTATTACTCCATTTTCTTCTTTTAGTTGTTTTTATGTATTGTGCATTTATTTAGTTATTTCAGAAATGTTTGTATTACTGCACAGAACAGTGAACGCCAGCTAGGCTTTGCAGCATCAGAGCTGATTACAGATGCAGCTCATGACCTAAAATAACTTCTAATTCTGCTCGGATAATAATTTAGCAATCTTAGAAGCATAAAGCTTTACATGAATACCAAAATCTTTATTGAAAATCCCTTTAAACCCTTTTTAAAACCCTTTAGAAAATACCCAACATTTTAAACACCACTGCCATTAACTCTAGCATGCTTCAAATTATTTCTGAAAGGCAGGAACCAGAGTTCCGCATCTTGCCTTGGCGAACCGAGCCCTTGGCCTTCAGAGGGAGAGTCCTCAAACTCTAAACATTGCCTGTTGATGCTTGATGAATCTACCTGTCAATCACCTTGGTGGTACCTCCTTTCTTGCCCCTACATGCTAAATTAGATAGGTGAAATAAAATACACAACAAACACCCTCCTGACATCTGTCTCCTACCAAAATAACTTCTCTGGTTCCCACAGAAAGGTTACGCATAGAGTTGCCTCTGGGAAAGCTGGTTAGAGGCAACAGCTTTTACTAATAAAATGTGATCTAAAATGTAAACCTGGAACTACATAATTCTCAGCATAAAGTCAGACTCATTGCAATGAGGGTACCTATTTCGCAGGCATTCAACAACTTGGTTACTAATCTTTGCAACGTACTCTGTCCCTGCTTCTGTACCCTCTACTGATGCTTATCCAAGAATTAAAGCCCATTATCAATGTTCTTTTCCTATCAAATCACATTTGATATTTTAGAAACAACATGTAGGTTTGATTACAAAGTGCAGTACCTCATAAATCAGCCCAGAAACATCATTGTTTCCAGCATTTACACCCCGAATAGACACTCAAGATGATTAAATTACAGGAATACATATCAGGCATCATGCAGAAATTTTACAATCTTATGCTAGTAAAATGCTGCAATGATTAGTTATCGTCTCTTCCTGTAATTCATGAAAAAAGGCAGAAAATATAAACCCAAGTAATTTTAAAAAAAAAA